>NW_015163105.1:413495-418131 GCF_001447785.1 Gekko japonicus | reverse complement strand
AAAAAGGAGGAAAAGAAAGAAAGAAAGAAAAAGAAGGAAAGAGAAGGAAAGAAGGAGGGGAAGAGGGAAAGAAAGAGGGAGAGAAGGAGCAGGGGTGGGGCTTGTTGCATGTGCCCGCCCCCTGGGCTCTTTACTGCTGGAGCTCCGCTCCTGTGCGCTCCTGCAGGAAATGACCCCTGGTTTTCATGTGACACCCATTGGTAAAAGCTACCACACTCATTTGGTGTGTTGAGTTGTTACTTTGCCACCTCAGGAATCTCCTTCAAAAGTGAGGTAGTGTTGCTAGACCCTCCCAGTGAAGGCGGGGATCTCCTGCCACCAGGCTAGGGCTGCTAAGTCCCCCTGGGGGGCGGGTAAACCCCCGCTTTGGAGGCCCGATTTCCGCCACTGCGGAATCGGGCCCCGGGGGGAACCCCACCCCGGCGTGCACGTCAGCCGGAGGTGATGTGATGACGCCGGGCACGCTGGGGGCGGGGCCACAGCCATCTGAGGGGAAAACTCTATATGGTGAGTCCAATGTGGAATGTGGTGAATGCAATGTTTCGACTAGACCTCAGAGCCTGCATTGCGGGGAGGGCGGGGTATAAGTTGAATAATAAAAATAAATAAAAACAGAGAGAGGGGTAGAATGTCTCACTAGGGTTCCTCTCCTCACTTGCACAAAGCTCCCTGGGTAACTTTGGGACAGGCACTATTTCAGCCTAAATGACCTCGAAGAAGAAGAAGAAGAGGAGGAGGAGAAGATTGGATTTATACCCCGCCCTTCACTCGGAGTCTTAGAGTGGCTTATAAACTCCTTTCCCTTCCCCTCCCCACAACAGACACCCTGTGAGGGAGGTGGGGCTGAGAGAGCTCTTTCAAGAACTACCCTTTCAAGGGCAGCTCTTGTCAGAACTATGGCTTGCCCAAGGTCTTCCAGCAGCTGCAAGTGGAGGAGTGGGGAATCAAACCCAGTTTTCCCAGATTAGAGTCCGCGCACTTAACCACTACACCAAACTGTTATGAGGACAATACAGAGGAAGGCAGAACCACACGTCCTCCCTTAGAGGAAGGGTGGGAGGAAAATGGAGTCGTTATAGTGCGGGGACCAGAGAGGCAACGCATGAGAACTGTACGGAATGCCATCCTCCAGGTAGTGGCTGGGGATCTCCTGGGATTAGAACTGATCCCCAGGAGACAGAGATCAGTTCCCCTGGAGAAAATGGCTTCTTTGGAAGGTGGACTCTATGGCGTTATACCCCACTAAAGTCCCTCCCCTCCCGAAACCCCGCCTTCTTCAGGCTCCACACCCCAAATCTCCAGGTATTTCCCAATCTGAAGCTGGCCACCAGTGCTCCCTCTAAGTTGTGGAGTCTTGTGAACAAAAGTTCTACTTGGTGAGCTGCTGGCATTAAAGGTGTGAGCGAGCGATTTGGCGGCTGCATAAATCAGTTTGCTCCGGAGCCATCCTTCCTGAGCTGAGACAAAATTGTGTGTTGTTGCTCAGTCGCACAGTCGAGTCCGACTCTTCGCGACCCCATGGACCAGATCCCGCCAGGCCCTCCTGTCTTCTGCCGTCCTCTAAAGTTTGCTCAATTTCATGTTCGTTGCATCGATGTGTGAGCCGGAGGCTAAAAAACCTGTGAGCTAGCTCACACTTAACTCAGCTTAGAGGGAACACTGCTGGCAACCCTAGAGAACAGCAAGAGCTACCTCACTGAATCAGACCAAAACGCCATTGAGTCCAGCATTCTGCACGCCACAGTTGTCAAGTCAGGGAAGACAGGACGCATGGAGAAGGAGACACGGGAAAGACGTACAGGGGAAAGCTTTGTACAAGATTCCCTTGTGCAGTTAAAGAGACGTAAAATTCCAAATATGGGTTGAATTCTCCAACAGATTTTTTAAACCAAATGCATACAACTTCTCCTTCTGGTAAAACAGAGGGTCGGTGTTATGGGTGCTGATGACTTTGGGAAGCCACGCTAGGGATAGTTGCTTCCTCCTGCTTGATTCCAGGTTCTGCTGCCTCTTACGCAGAAGTTCCATATTTGTTATCATCATTAACAGCTGCGGACAGATTGAGGGATCTTCCGCACGGGTTATCTGACCTGAGGTCAATGCTCTTGGGAAGCCGGTTTCCCCCCTGCTTCCCTGCAGCATTATGATGCACTTGTGCTCCCCCCCACCCGGGGCCGTGGTGGATCAGAGGTTAAGACGCTGAGCTGCAGACTGGAAGGTCGGTAGCTCGGCAGTTCGGGACCTGAGTGCCGCGTGATGGAGTGAGCTCCCGTCTCTAGCCCCAGCTCCTGCCAACCTAGCGGTTCAAAAGCAAGAAATTGCAAGTAGATAAATAGGTACCACTTCAGTGGGAAGGTAACAGCGTTCCATGCGTCTCAGCATTTAGTCTTGCTGGCCACATGACCACGGAAAAGTCTTTGGACAACTCTGGCTGCTTGGCTTCGAAACGGAGATGAGCACCGCAACCCTAGGATCGAATTCGACTGGCTTTCGAGCAAGGGAAACCTTTACCTTTGACAAGGGTTTCATTTTCCATTGTGGAAGACGCCTGATACGAATTCCCTTAAACCTTGAAAAGTACCTGAGCTAGTGACCATCACTACATTACAATTTTCATCCGTACTTTGAGGATACTTTGAGTGAGGAAGCATTTGTTGCTGCAGGTCTTGAACCTATGTCCTGTGCATCTTATTTTATTTATTTATTTAATATTTGCATTTATATCCTGCCCATCACGCGGGCGGGTGGGCTCAGGGCGGGTAACATCACTGAAATAAATACAATTTCAGTTTAAAACATTAGACATTAAAAGAACAATAAAACATTATAACAATTAAAACAATGGGTACCGCTCAGAAGAGCATAAGTTGGCTATAAAATTGGACAGACCTTTTCAGCTTTAATGCAAGGTGTTGTTAAGGATCTTAATGTTTTTTTAATATACAGTGAGACACGGGACGTAAATAAATGCAAATCCTAGAATATCTGACCACATTTTACTGGCCCGGGCTCAGTGTGGGGACTTCAGAAGGGCCCCACTTGAAAATTCTGCATATCTGTCTTCTCACGCCAGTCTAGGACTCTCCATCACTGCCACAGTGTCTCTGCAAGACCAGTGTAACTTCGATGACGGGTCGGTGCATCATCCTGTCCAACCCATTTGTTTCCTAATGCAGAACACTTTCGCATTGGGTAATACATCTACCCTAAAGGGACATGTGAAATATCGTTGTGCCAATAATAGATTGGACGAGCGGTGTTGCGCTGAGTGCGTTCCAGCTTTGGATGGCAGATCCGGGAGTTTGAACTTCCTGTTGTCATGGCCCAGGACATGAAATCTCTGAATGAGAGGAGGAGTCAGGTGACACTGAAAATACTGAAACAAGTGGGGATTGTCTCCCTGGACTTTCTTAGAAAGGAGCCCACTGGGACCCCTGAGCTGGATGATTCTAGTCCAATGACAGTCCACAAATTTAACCTTGTATTTTCTCAGCATCTGCATCTGAGCGCCAGCAGATGCCGAGAAAATACAAGATTAATTCTGAGTCGGAGACGTAGAGCATGGGCTCCAAGTATAAAGCGACCTGACAAAGCATGGAGGGGAACAGATTGTTTACCCGGGAAATCTGTAGTCGCATGGCAATGGTTCGAAGCAGCGGCGGCAGCACTGCATGACGTGAAATAAAGAAACAGAAGAAGAAGCAAATTCGTGGACTGTCATTGGACTAGAATCATTTTTGCACAGTGAACGTGGGTGGGGGGCAACCTTGGTTGAGTCACTGTGGTCCATTTGTGGCTGGAGCCACCTGGAGGCTGGCAACTCAAATGCAGACAAGCATAATAAGTGAGCCAGGGGAAGCTTGCATGAACAGAGCAGGTGGGTGGAGTTCTGAGTATTGTCACTTGGGGGGGGGGTCACTAGCCACGTCAACATCTTTAAGAAAAGAAGTGTTCCTATTCTAGAAATAAGCTGTCACGATTTAAATGGAAGCTTTTAAATCAGAAGAATAAAGGTAAATGTTTTAAAAAAAACCTTAGGGGGATCAACCTGTGATCCAGGTAGAACTGGGCACCCACTGGATCCGCCTTAGGTAAGGTCCATAATTCTTCCATGATATCTTTGGGATCCTGGTATTGGGATATTTGACTAATATAGCAGAGTCTTGCCCAGTCATAGAAGCGTGATATTGAGTGCAGTAAATAAATCTCCCCAGACATATACTGCAAAAACAGGTGAATTTCTATGTATTCAAGTAGATCCAGTTCACATTGAAGTTGCAGTCGGAAGGAGAGAGAGAACATAAGAACATAAGAGAGAACATCAGAGACGCCAATGTTGGATCAGGCCAAAGGCCCACTCTTTGTCACACAGTGGCCAAAAATACCAGGTGCCATCAGGAGGTCCACCAGTGGGGCCAGGACACTAGAAGCCCTCCCACTGTTGCCCCCCCCCCCAAGCACCAAGAATACAGAGCATCACTTGCCCCAGACTGAGAGTTCCCATCTATATGTTGTGGCTAATGGCCACTGATGGACCTCTGCTCCATATGCTTATCCAATTCCCTCTTGAAGCTGCCCATGCTTGTAGCCACCACCACCTCCTGTAGCAGTGAATTCCATGTGTTAATCACTCTTT
>NW_015163105.1:357531-413334 GCF_001447785.1 Gekko japonicus | reverse complement strand
CAAGGGCCCGTCCAGTCCAGCACTCTGTGTCACACAGTGGCCAGAAATACCAGGTGCCATCAGGTGGTCCAGCAGTGGGGCCAGGACACCAGAAGCCCTCCCACTGTTGCCCCCCCCCCAAGCACCAAGAATGCAGAGCATCACTTGCACTAGAGAGTTCCTATCTATAAAGCCTCATGTGGTCAGAAGCCTCATCTAAAGAGTACTCTCCCTATCACGAATGGCCGGTTTATCTGGCGTCATGTCCACGAGAGAGTGTAAGGCCATTGTCTCTACAGGAGAGACCTGCGGGGAAAAAAAGTTTTGCCTCCCTTAAAATCTTGTAAATTATCCCTTTAAGCACTTTGTCATGCTCTAAGTCACAATAGCTGGGGTGTGTGTGGGTGCGTTCAGACAGGCCGTTTAGTCCGCTTTCAAGCCACGCCCCCTGCTTCCGGCCGCCCCGCTTCCAGCCCTCATTCAGCCAGGAGGAGGCAGGAGAAGAGGGAGGGTAAGTTGCCTCCTCCCCGCCTCTCCCCACCCCTGCCTGCCTGGGGCCAGGGAGGGCCTTGGCGGGGCTTTCTTGCACTCCCGCTGGCCTTGCAGGTCCACCGCAGGCCCCTGATGTCAGGGGGTGTGGGATATGCTAATGAGTTATGCTAATGAGTTCCCCTAGCTCTTTTTCTATGAAATGACCCCTGACGCTGAGTCACGCACTCTGACACCTGGGATCCTGCCTTTAGTGCTACATCAGTCCTAGGAGCGGTAGCTGATATATCTGTGAGCATTTCAGGCTTGAGTTCTCAAAGGCATGCAGCTCAAATACAGAGTGCTTCCCTTCAACCAGGAGCTGGAACAATGTACTCCTGAGAATTCGGGAAAAACTCAAAACGTGAAACGGTTCATTGAACGCACATTTGCAACTTACCACTAAAACCAGCCTGCTTGGCAGAGGATTAAGAGGTAGCCAGCATAATGCTACATCTTAAAAAGGGATCCGGGGAAGAGACGTTGGGGGATCCATTAGCCTGACATCTGTCCCCCAGCTGGTGGGAAGCATTCTTAAAACTGGAATGATGAAGTGTATACAGAACGAACTGCGCAGAGAAAGAAAACAGTATGGCTTTCGTAAAGGGAACCCTAGTAAACCTTTTAGAATTCCATAAGTTTCCTTAAGAATATAGATAAGAGTGATCTTGCAGACTTTATATACTCGGAAGAGAGAGTGGGAAAAGAAATTTCTCTCCCCCATCAAACTACTAGAATATGGAAGGTCACTCAGTTAACTGACCATCAGTAGATTCAGGACTGACAAAAGGAAACTTCTTCCCACAACTACGCATCATGAAGTCATGGGGCTCACTGCTACAAGTGATAATAGTCACTGGCTCAGACGAATTTAAGAGAAGAAGAAGAAGAAGAGAAGAGACTAGATTTATTCCCTGCCCTTCATTCGCAGTCTCAGAGCGGCCACAACTACGCATCATGAAGTCATGGGGCTCACTGCTACAAGTGATAATAGTCACTGGCTCAGACAAATTTAAGAGAAGAAGAGAAGAGACTAGATTTATACCCTGCCCTTCATTCGCAGTCTCAGAGCGGCTTACAATCTCCTTTCCCTTCCCCTCCCCACAACAGACACCCTGTGAGGTAGGTGGGGCTGAGAGAGCTATTTCGAGGACTGCTCTTGAGAGAACTTGTGACTGACCCAAGGTCACACCAGAAGTGGGGAATCAAACCTGGTTCTCCCAGATTAGAGTCCACACTCCTAACCACTACACCAAAGTGGTTACAAATTTCAAATTTTATTGTACAGTCAAAGGCCAGCATAGATAAAATGCAACACCCCCAAAAAAACACACACACAAAGTTAAAACTGGTTACATAAACTCATAGATAATAGTTAATACTAGCCATAATCACTAATGGAACTACCATTTCAAAGGTACTGGTAGTGGAGTAGCTGAGGTAGGGTTATTAGGCCACGCCTGGCAACCAGCAGGAGGTTGCAGGGGGGGTCAATGTAGGCCAAGACATCCTGTACATAACTTCTGGGGAAAATCTGGAAGTGACATAAAGTAGTTTTGCCATAGAGTTTCCAGGGGTTCCAACAGCTACTTTAGGTCACTTCTTGGTTTTCACCACAAGTGATGAAGTAGGGCACAGGATGCCGACATTAAAACATTTCTCTCACCAAGACTTGGAATGGTAGTAGGGAAGGAGAGCTGTTGGTGAAAGGCCTCCCACCATAGCAAGAGGCCTGAGACCCTAGGTGGAGGGGTGGTGGCAGTAATAGGGAAAAGCTGTAGCCTCCATGGCCTGATTGTGGGCTTCCTGGAAGCATTTCTTTGACTACTGTTGGAAATGGGATGCTCTTATGCAGGGGTCATTTCGTAGACAAAGAGCTAGGGGAACTCATTAGCATAACTCATTAGCATATGCCACACCCCCTGACATCAGGGGCCTGGCGGTGGACCTGCAAGGCCAGCGGGAGTGCGAGGAAGCCCTGCCAAGGCCCTCCCTGGCCCCAGGCAGGCAGGGATGGGGAGAGGCGGGGAGGAAGCAACTTACCCTCCCTCTTCTCCTGCCTCCTCCTGGCTGAATGAGGGCTGGAAGCGGGGCGGCCGGAAGCAGGGGCGGGGCTTCGTCATGTGCCCCGCCCCCTGCACCTCACCCGGGGGAACTGCGTTCCCCCGCGTTCCCCCCCGAAATGACCTCTGCTCTTATGATACCTTGCAGGAAAATATGCTCTTCTCATCACTGAGCCTGCTCCATTCTGCAAATCCACGCCTGCTGGATAGAAGGGACAAGTTACCACAGGGCTCATATAACCACTTGGAAAGCCAGTCATCTGTCCTGTCCTGCTAATTCTGAGGAGAATCCCACCACACTCTTCACAGGGGAGGTAAGAAGAATCTCCTCAGCCTTGGCCAAATACTTCAATGCACACCACCTAAGTTACCACTTGATAAATAGCAGGGATCATTTTGTAGAAAAAGTGCAGGAGCTCATTAGCATAATTTATTAGCATAAATTGTTTGCATATGCCACACCCCCTGACGTCACCGGCAAAGTAATACAGATTAAAATGTCCCCTTAGGCACAAGAAGTATTGACTGACGTTCCTGTAGAGAAACCAATAGTAGAACTTCCACTAAAGACACCAAGCTTGCAAGAAAGCGAAGAAGGTTCATCTTCAGATGTCCCACAGTTATATGAGTCTGCTTCTCTGGTGCCAAAAGATTTGGAGAAGACATCTGCAGAACTGGAAGTAAGAGAGACACCTTTCTAGTCTGCTCAGACTGTCATTTCCTTTTTCTGATCAAGATGGGTAGCTGTGGCCCCGGTCACACGGGGCAAAAGGCATGGCCAAAGCGCGGCTTTTCTGAGCTGCATCAAAATAGACGTGCGGCGGCGGGATCAAACAGATTCTCCGTGCCGCCACACAGTTGCTCCCCAGCACGATCAGATGCCAAGGGGGGGGAGCCATGGAACAGAGAGCGAGGCAGCCGGCTGCGCATGTGCACGCATGCGCAGTTTGGCCGGGAGCCTCGAATGCTGTGGGAGACGGGCATGCCGGCGATCCCACGGCCACCCTTGCTGCGGAGTTTCAGGTAGGTAGTACTCTTTTCTAGGGGTTTTTTTGATGCGTGGTTTCGCCCGGAAAGGATGGATCGGGGACGGCTGCGCTCTGCTTCCCAGATGTTGCGGTGTGATCGTGCCCGTTTGATGTGCCCCCGATCCGTCCCTCTTGCGGGGCAAAACCTCCAGTGTGACCGTGGCCTGTATTCACTTTCCATCTTAGACAAATCAAATGTCATAATGCATCAGGACAAACTTGTGAATACTGACACAGCTATAGGGTATACCGAATAAGCTATATGTTTGAAGACAAAAATCAGAAATAAGAAGAAGGGAAGAGATTGGATTTATATCCTGCCCTTCACTCGGAGTCTCCGACTGGTTTACGGTCTCCTTTCCCTCACAGACAACCTGTGAGGTAGATAGGGCTGAGATAGAGCTCCGAGAGAACTGCTCTTGAGAGAACAGCTCTGAAAGAACTTGTGACTGACCCAAGGTCACACCAGCAGTTGCATGTGGAGAAGTGGGGAATCGAACCCAGTTCTCCTGGATTAGAGTCCACGCTCCTAACCACTACACCATGATAGCAGATGTCATTGTGCTTCTTCCAAAGTTGGAAAGAATTCCAAATACCCAAACTTTACACTACAAATAAAAATAATATTATAGATAAAATAGTTATTGTTCTGTCTGCCACTGGAGTTAAACCTAAATTGCGAAATAGCAAATGAGAGGAAGTGGTGATTCCTATCTCTCATTTTTGCCAAATATACAAAGCTGTTCTGCTTCAGACCATATCATTTCAACAAGAAGTTTCTTGAATAGCTCTGATGATCTGATGTGTGTGGAATATCAGTATTGTTAGGGAAATTAATCTCCATCCTATCTGTTTATTATATACCATAGGTCAAGAAAATATCACAAAGGTCATGAATACATGAAGGTGTCAGATCATTGGTCTATCAAGTTCAATATTATCTTCTCCAGTGATCTCCAACATGGCGACTGTGGTTGTCATGACACCCACTAGTGGGTTTCCTGGTACTCATTTTCTCCTTTAACGAAGCATCTCTTCCCCAAAACAAAGAGCCAGTCCTGGTTCTCCTCTACCTCAGTGGAGCAGGGGTTCTTCCAAAGAACCCAAGAGGTATCACCTTTGTGTCTACAGGGACACACTTAGCTGCCTTCAACAGAGGCATTTTGTTATTGGTCCCTGCATCCCATGACAGCTATTTAGTGATTGTCCCCATGGAAGCCATTTTACATCTGCTGTGTGGCAGCCATTTTGTGCTTGTACCTACTCCCTCAAATTCCAAAAGGGCCTATAAGCTCAGCAACATTGGGCAGATGGGTTGCCAACTCTGGGTTAGGAAATTCCTGGAGATTTAGGGGTGGAGACTGGGGAAGGCAGGGGTTTGGAGAGAGGAGGGTGGCGGTGGCGGAGGAGGCGGTGGCGGTGGCTGAGGGACCGGCTGGCCTGGTGACGGGCCAGGTCCAGGGTGGGGAAGTATCGGTGGGGCCCGTGGAACAGCCTAAGAGTGCACCCTCCAAAGAAGCCATTTCTCCTGGAGATCAGTTGTAATTCCAGGAGATCTCCAGGTCTGACTTGGATGTGGACAACATTACTGGGAAGAGGTCTACTCTGACTGGCAACAGCTTCTTAGGGGTCTCAGGTGTTTCACATCACTTACTAACTCTGCCTTTGACTAAAGGTGCCGGGGATTGAATCTGGGGCTTCCAGCGTTTTACCTCAGGACATAGAACCATTGCAAGTTTCTCTCAAACACTCGAAGACCATTAACAAGATCACCGGAGCTTACAAAGAATGGGAAAAGGGGCTTCCTAAACGAGGCAAACGGAAAAGCAAAGCTGTTGAACCTCTTTGTAGAGATCCAGGGAAAGAAACAGCGCTTGAGGCAGAAACTTCATCTAAGGCACTGTATTCTTATCTCAGCCAGGCCTGATAAAGAATAACTAATCTCAATCAGAGCATTTCTCCATACCTAGCAACCCATTCAACAGCTTCTTATTATGCCTATAAATCACGGGCCGATAAGACGGAGCTGCTCACAAGGTTTGACTGAAGAAAAGAATCAATAGAAGTTACTATTATGAGCTCAATTTACAATGGAAATCAGTGAGGCCTGCATGGAAATACATCAAACAGTAAGGATGAATAGGCTGTAATTTTTCTGATTAACAAACGTTTTGCTTGTCATATGGTCTTAAGAACTGCTCTTAGCTTTTTAAAGCACTAAAATCGGTTTTTTGAAAGTGTATATTTACACTGGAGGGTTAAACACACACACACACACACACCTGCAGTGATTACCATTGGAAGGCATACAAGCACACAAAACGGGATATTGTCTTGAAATGTCTTTTGTGTTGGGCCTTTGTCCATAAAATAGCCTGCAAAAATCCAGCAGGAGCCTCAAAAGGTTGTTTTAGAAATTGTATGCATCGCATGGCGAATTGGACACCCCCATTTCCCTGCTGAAATCAAAAACATAAAAGCAACATTTTGCTCCTTAAAAGAGGTAAGATTGTACTGGGGCGGGGAAAAAGAGCTTTGGTATGCCTGCCATCTAGGGTTGTTAGTCCTGCCAACCTCCAGGTTAGGGCTGTCAGGTCCCCCAGGAGGGCGGAGGTTCCCCCGCTAAAAGGGTCCCCAATCTGCTGGCCCAGAAAAGGCTGGCGGGGGAAACCCCGCCCCCAAAGTGCCCGGTTCAGGCCAACATGCCTGGCGCGATGATGTCACCCGGAAGTGAGATCATCGCGCTGGGCATGTCGTCGGCTGACGCTCTAGCAATCAGCCTGAATTCCAGGCTGATTACTAGAGCGTCAGCCAGCGACGTGCCCAGCGCGATGACGTCACTTCCCCAGAGAGGAACCGAGTCTCCCCCGCTATTACCTGTAAGTAACTTGGCAACCCTACTCCAGGGATTACAACTGGTCTCCAGGCAACACAGATCAGTTCACCTGGAAAAAATGGCCACTTTAGAAGGCGGACTCTAAGACATTTTGCCCTGTTGAAGTCCCTCCCCTCCCGAAACCCCGCCCTCTTCAGGCTCCACCCCCAAAACCTCTAGGTATTTCCCAACCTGGAGCTGGCGACCCTAAGAGTTGTCAGCTGTGGGTTGGGAATCTCCTGGCGATTTAGAGGCAGAGCCTGAGGAGAGAAGCATTTGGGGAAGGGGAGTTCACCGTCCACCCCTCGAAGCTGCCATTTCATCCAGGGGAACAGATCTCTGTTGTCCGGAGATCATTTTTCATTCTGGGAGGTATCCAGGCCTAGAGTTGCCACCTCTCAGTTGGGAACCCTGGAGGTTTTGGGGGTAGAGCCCGGGGAGGGTGGGGTTTGGGGAGGGGAGGGACCTCAGCAGGGTATCATGCCAAAGACTACGCTCTCCAAAGCAGCCATTTCCTCCAGGGGCACTGATCACTGCTGTCAATTGTAATCCCAGGAGACCTCCAAGCCCCACCTGGAAGTTGGTAACCCAATAGGGCTGCTAAGTCCCCCCGGGGGGCGGAAATCCCCCCGCCCCAGAGGCCCGTTCCCCGACGCTGAGGAATCGGGCCCCGGGGGGAACCCCGCCCCAGCGTGCACATCACAGGGAAGTGACGTCATGACGCCGGGCACGCTGGGGGCGGGGCCATAGCCATACAAGGGAAAACTCTATGGTTTTCCCTTGTATGGTCATGGCCCCGCCCCCAGCGTGCCCGGCATCATGACATCACTTCCCTGTGATGTGCATGCGGCACGCGCACGCGCCAGGAGACACCCCGGAGTCCCCCGCCGGCAAGGTAAGTCGGTCTTGGCAACCCTATAACCCAAAGTCTAAAACAAACTTGGGATTAGAGCAGACATTCATTAGAAACAAACTGTAATGTTTTTTGTTGGAGGATGGGTCTAACAATGGCTGCTAGCCATAGTGACTGAAGGGAACTGCCACATTCAGAGAAGAAGAAGAGGAGGAGGAGGAGGAGATTGGATTTATACGCTGCCCTTCACTGCCCAAAGGAGTCTCAGAGTGGCTTACAATCTCCTTTCCCTTCCCCTCCCCACAACAGACACCCTGTGACGGGCTGAGAGAGCTCTTTCAAGAACTGCTGGTGAGAGAACAGCTCTGAAATAACTTGTAACTGACCTAAGGTCAGACCAGCAGCTGCATGCGGAGGAGTGGGGAATCAAACCTGGTTCTCCCAGATTAGAATCCGCGCTCCTAACCGCTACACCTAACTGGCACTAAGCCACTGAATCCCAGAGTTGGGAGGCAACAACAGGGGAAGGCCTCAGCCTCTATACCCTGTTGTTGGCTGTCCAGAGGAACTGTTTGGCCACTGGGAGAGACAGGATGCTGGACTAGATGGACCAATGGTCTGATCCAGCGGGGCTTTTCTGATGTTCCTATGTGGTACAGGGCTGTGGCTGCTTGTCTAAATACTGTCCATGAAAATACATCCTTGCACTTAGAAAGCCAGCACGTCAGGGGCTGGGTTGCCCTTTGCCTCTCTCATCACATGCTATTTGTTAAATGCAGAAAATGTTCTTTAGTGGACTATTTAAAAAAAAATGCACACACACACACCAGCGACCCATAACGGTACAATCCAGGAAAAGTCCCATCATTTCATTCACTCGGTTGCATGTATTTAACTTCCCCTTGCTTAGAAGTAAATCCCATTACAACTTGGTTAGAACAGGACTGCAAGGTTGTTAACCTGCAAGGATTGGGTGGGTGGGTGTGCATAAAAAAACAAATATCCTAAAGTTACTGATGTTCTCTCCTTCATGCTTCAGAAATAAAGAAAACATCCCCCCTCAACACTTGAATGAATGAATAAATTCACAAGTGCATGCTAAGAGGACTGCTGGATCTTGAAATGGTACAATTGCTCTAGAATTACTGGTGAATGTCAACGTATTGGCGTATTGATGTTTGCACAGTTGTACTATCGGTAAAGTAAATCCAGTCTTAACCCTTAAAGGAGAATCAATCAGCTGCGTGGATTTCTGGAACTTGGAAGCTGGCTTTCTTCTTCCAAATGTGACTGTGCCCGTCTATCTACAGACAGATCTTGATAATTCTGTTATTCCTTTCCGTTTATAGGCATCTTGTACACACTGATTTACAGCCATCTAGATTCCAGCAGACATTCAGAATCTCTTGTTTTCTTTCCTTCAATCTTGACCTTTAAAGGGGGGAAATAGCTGACCTTGTGGAACCTGAATGCTTTCACCTTTCAGATATTGTCTTCCTGTTGTATTATACTTAGTTTCCTGCTGGTTTAAAAGTGGGGGGGAAAGAAATTCTACACAGCGGAGGGACGGAAAGTAGGAGAAAAAAACTGACAGAAAACATGGGCTAGGTGGCCCACTGGGTGGGAGGCATTCCACAACCAATGGGCCACAATTGTTCCTAGTGCTCTTCTTCAATCTCACCTGAGAGGGCAAGGGATACATAGCAGGATCTGTGTGAAAGATCTTAGCTGATGAGCAAGTTTGTATGAGTTAAGTCAGGGGTCTTCAAATAGGCTTCCCAATTGCCCAGGCCCAGCAGGGGCTTCCTTACCCAACAGCCCCAGGGCTTTTCCACATGCTTGACTTACTCTTGATTTTATTGGGAATTGATCCACAAGCATTGGAGTCGGTTTGGGCATGGTTGCCCTCCCTGTCAACTTTCACAGATTTTCAAGGGAGGTTGCGTTTGTCATTGGTGGTGTCATCGGTGGCATCACTGCACCTTCCTCCCTTTTTTAAAAAAAAGACACTAAAATATTTATATATCGTTCCGGTGTGTTGTAACAATAATCTTAGGTGGTTCTCGAAATTCTCAGTTTTCATTTAAAATAGTTAAGTCTCTAATCCTTTCCCTTGTGAGATATGCCTTTCCCTTACATCTCTGTGCAAAAAGGGACTAGAGACTTACAATAGTCCAATTGTGGAAAAGTGGGCTGGAGATGGATAGGAGTGGATGGGACAAAGAAAACTGACAGAAATATTATGCACGAAGAAAAGGCCGCCACAAAATCGGCTTCCAGAAAAACATTGGGGTAAAAGTGGCTTCAAAATAAGTTAAAAAACAACACCAAGGAAAACAACAACAACAAAAAACCCAAAGTGAAAACTAAAGGCACCAAAATGTGTGCAGAAATCTGGGGATAAACCAAAGCAGTATGGGGCCAGTCCAGAAAAAACTCCATTAAGAAAAGCCCCCAGTTCCCACCCTCAAAACTGAGGAGCAGGAGAGAAAGAAACCCTCTCTAGTGACACTCTAAGAGTTTCCCCTCAGAATTCCTGTAGTGGCCCTCTAAGAACTTCCACAGAGATTAGGAAAAATTCATAGAGTGGAAGTGACATCACTCCCCAAAACTCCACCCTCCGGACTCCACTCCCCAAATCTGTCAGCATTTTCCTGGGCAGTGTTGGGAACCCTGTCTTCAGTGCACAGCGCTGAGACCCTGTTGTGCGGTGTGTGACCTCTCTTGCTGGGCTGTGAGTCCCTACCAATTGCCATTTTGGGGGCAGCCTTCTGGAAGAACCTGCAACATAGAAACCTAGGATTCCATGTCTTCTGCTTCTTTTTTGCATGAGTGCAGGGAATAGCCGCAAGATGGTAAAGCGAGGTCCCTCAGTGATGAAGTGATTCCATCCTCCATGAATCCAGTCCTTGTTCTTGAGGTGCTTGGTTTGTGTTTCTGCTTCCCCAGCTCTTTTGGCCTGCAGCCTGTAGTCCTGGCTTTCACATGGGTGACATTATAACTCCGGCTCTCCTTTTCTTGTCACCAGGGGTCAATTCGTAGAAAAAGAGCTAGGGGAACTCATTAGCATAACTCATTAGCATATGCCACTCCCCCTGACATCACCGGAAGTGGGTCATAAGGCCACACCCCCTGACATCACCGGTAGTGTGTCATAAGGCCACACATCCCGCCCCCAACGGTCCCGGCCGCCCCCCCTCCACCTCCACTGCCGAGCCCATGAGGGGCCCAGCGGTGGACCTGCAAGGCCAGCGGGAGTGCAAGGAAGCCCCGCGAAGGCCCTCCCTGGCCCCAGGCAGGCAGGGGTGGGGAGAGGCAGGGAGGAAGCAACTTACCCTCCCTCTTCTCCTGCCTCCTCCTGGCTGAATGAGGACCGGAAGCGGGGCGGCCGGAAGCAGGGGGTGGGGCTTCGTCATGTGCCCTGCCCCCCGTACCTTACCCGGGGGAACTGCGATCCCCCGCGATCCCCCCAAAATGACCTCTGCTTGTCACATGCTTGCAGCTTGGTGAGCTCCATGTTCAGGGGGTTCCTGATCAGGCAAGATTGAAGACCGGTGCTGCTAAAGTTGCTAGCCTCCATGTGGGGCCTGGAGATCTGCTGGAATTACAACTGATAATTAATACTAATTATCCTATGGCTAATTATTATAATAATAATTATGGAGCTGCGGTGGCTCAAGTGGTTAAGACGCTGAACTGCAGGCTGTGGAAGGTTGGTAGTTCAGCAGTTCGAGACCCAAGTGTGCCACATGACGGAGTGAGCTCCCGTCTCTAGTTCCAGCTCCTGCCAACCTAGCAGTTCGAAAGCAAGAAATTGCAAGTAGATAAATAGGTACCACTTCGGTGGGAAGGTAACAGTGTTCCGTGCGCCTTGGTGTTTAGTCATGCCGGCCCCATGACCACGGAAACGTCTTCGGACAGCGCTGGCTCTTCGGCTTTGAAACGGAGATGAGCACCGCAAGCCTAGAGTCGGACTCGACTGGCTTTTGAGCAAGGGAACCTTTACCTTTACTTTACTTATCCTATGGCATTGTGTGTGGTATAGGCAGGAGATCCTACGATTGTCTGGCTGCCTGAAGTACTAGCTCTTTTTAGCGCTATGCACCACTAGGTAGCAAGCTAGACTCATTTTTGGATCTGAGAGAGCTCTGAGGAGAGATGGCTTTGTGTGGAGGAGTGTGGAATCAAACCTGGTTCTCCAGATCAGAGTCCGCCGCTCTTAATTATTATTATTCCACGGCATTATACCACACTGAGGTACTTCCCCTGCTCAAAGCCTCCTCAGGCTCCACCCTCAAAATCTCCAGGTATTTCCCGACACAGAGCTGGCAACCCAAGTTCAGGGGGAGGGAGGAAGGTATAGGAGGGCATTAGGGGATCCACCTCACCTTTTCCTTTAGCATCCCCCTCCCAACTTAGAAATACCATGGCAGTTAGCTGTTAGTAATAGCTTTAATAATCATCTATGGAATGGTGTTAACTGGGGGAAGAAAACCTCTTTCTTTAGCATATAACTAAAGTAAAAACTATTACGTACGGCTGTCAAAGTTAAAGCTTTCTTTTCAATTCTCTTCAGGAAGATGGTTGTACACAGGCCCAGGGAGTTCACCTCCAGCGAGAAGCACATGTTTGAGACTGTAAATAGTTTTTTTGTGTGTGCTTACTTAGTCATGATTAATACTATACTTTAGGAAAGGCTTCTACAACCTCACCTGTTCAAACTCACCTTTGTGTCCCGATACATTCAGTGCTTGTCAGTCTTGGAATAAATATTGAGAAGTACACATTTACAGGCCACATTTACAGGCCATTTCTATGTACTGTCACTAAGGCAAAGGGCCCTTGCATTTCCATGAGAATTTAACGTATTTATTTGACACAAAAGGAGTTGAAGAAAGAATGCGACTGCCTTCATTCACGTGCCTGCACTTGTAACTCTGAGGCTTTTCTTGGCTGGATTGGGGCTCTGGCAAGAACCATGGCGTAGCCACAGGAGTAGCTAACCCGTGGCCCAGTTCGTAGGGCTGCCAGATCCCCCGGGGGGGGTTGCCCGCTTTAGGGGCCCCCAATCCACCAGCCCAGATCTGGCCGGTGGGGGAACCCTTCCCCCCAAATGCCTGGACTGGGTCACCTGGAGGGAACGTCATCGCACAGGCATGTCGCCGGGGGGACGCTCTAGCATTTGGCCTGAAAACTCTATGGTATCCTTGAGTTTCTAGCCAAATGCTAGAGCGTCCCCAGGGAGGGGGGGGTGATATAATCTTCCAGGTGATGTAATCGTGGTGCATGTGCTACATGCGCACCAGAAAATCCTGGGAAAAGAGCTTCTCCCCCGCCCCCGCCGGAAAAAGGGACCTGGCAACCCTACCAGTTAGGGTCGCCAGGTTCCCCTTGGCCACTGGCGGGGGGGGGGTGGAGTAGGGTTGCCAGATCCAGGTTGGGAAACTCCTGGAGATTTTGAGCGGTGGGGCCTGGGAAGGACAAGGACATCAGTGGGGTACAATGCCATAGAGTTCACCCTCCAAAGCATCCATTTTCTTCAGGGGAATTTATCTCTGTAATCTGGAGATGAGCTGTAATTCCGGAGGGATCTAGGGTTGCCAAGTTGAAAATCGGCGGGAGCAGGGGACTCCCTTCCGGCGTCCTGTGTGTGCGCCGAACGCACGTCACCAGGAAGTGATGTTATGACGCCGGGCCCGCTGGGGGCGGGGCCACGACCATCCAAGGGGGAAACATAGAGTTTCCCCCTCGGATGGTCGTGGCCCCGCCCCCAGCATGCCCGGCGTCATAACGTCACTTCCTGGTGACGCGCACGCCGGGGCGGGGCTTCCCCCGGGGCCCGATCTGCCGGCGGCGGGGAACGGGCCTCTGGGGCGGGGGTTTTCCAACCCCCCAGGGGGGCTTGGCAGCCCTAGAGGGATCCCCAAGTCCCTCCTGGAGGATGGCATCCCTAACTCCAGTTCATGTACCCTGCCTGTCCCATAGGCCCTGACCACATAATGCAGTTCTGCAGGGCCTGTAAGACAGAGATGTTCCACCAGGCCTATCATTGAGAACAGCTATGGTTTGCCATCAAACATTGGCCTTCCTGTCTCCTCCTACCCTAAGTAAAAGGCGGAATATCCAACTGAATACTGAACACCATCCGATTAGTCGATTATTGCTGTTTTTATTGTTTTAAATCTTACACAAATTGTTTAATTAATTAAACAACAACATTGAGTGCATGGGTGAAATAAGTCAGTTGGCTTCAAAAGACAGGTGGAATCCTACGTTTATCGATTGTGCCATCCCAGTAGCATTTGGGACCATTCCCAGTTCCTGTGGGACCATGCCAAAGGTTCATGAGTGTGGCCAGTGAACCCTTGAGTAAAATAGGCCACTCTTTTGGCCTGTGAGCATGTTGGATGCCAGCCTCCAGGTGGGACCTGGGGATCACCTGGAATTACAGCTCATCTCCAGACTACAGAGATCAATCCGCCTGCAGAAAACTATTGCTCCATTAAGATCCCTGTCCTCACCGGTCTCCATCCCAAAATTTCCAGGAGTTCCCCACCCTGGATCTGGAAATCCTACCCCCCATTCCCCCACCAGTGGCCAAGGGGACCTGGGAACCCAAGGTTTCATCAAATACAGAGAGACAGAGAGGAGGGTCAGACACAGTGGGCAAAAAATTGTCCCTAAGTGCCAAAAAATGGTCTGATGGGCTACTGTTTGGCATATCTGGCAAGCTGTTTCTGATTATCTCTGTCCTTGAACAGGCCGCAGAATCCTTTGCAACACACAAGGTTTCCTCAGCAAATGTCCAAAGGTTCCTTAGTACGCAAAGCTTGTGGAAAGAGTTCCCTGAGAGCCAAACTAAGTGTGAAGGTGGTGGCCCCATTAGTTCTTCTCACCCTCCTCCACACCTTTTCAAGTGCTGAAATAGCCATGTGAGGTGCTTATGTACCTGAAAGAGCACAACCAATTTAGACCAGGGCTTTGCCGAAGAATAGATTCTTTTGAACTATGGTGCTGGAGGAGACTCTTGAGAGTCCCTTGGACTGCAAGAAGATCAAATCAGTCAGTCCTAAAAGAAACCAACCCCAACTGTTCCCTGGAAGGCCAGATAATGAAACTGAAGCTCAAATACTTTGGCCACCCAATGAGAAGGGAGCACTCACTGGAGAAGACTCTGATGCTGGGAAAGACTGAAGGTCAAAGAAGACGGGGACGGCAAAGGATGAGATGGTTAGACAATGTCATAGATGCAACGAACATGAAATTGAGCAAACTTCAGAGGACGGCGGAAGACAGGAAGGCCTGGCGTGATCTGGTCCATAGGGTCACGGAGAGTTGGACTCGACTGTGCGACTGAACAACAACAACAAAACACACACTACAACTGTTTCTAAAATGGTGTCCTCTGGCCTTAGAATGGACCTGTGAGAGCTGTCATACTTAGTTTCACTCTCAGAGAACTCTTTCCACAGATTTTTATACACTAAAGAGCCTTCTAAAATGGAGTCAACAGCTGTGAGATGGACCAGTTTGGTTTAGTGGTTAAGTGCGCAGACTCTAATCTGGGAGAACCGGGTTTGATTCCCCACTCCTCCACTTGCAGCTGCTGGATGACCTTGGGCAAGCCAGAGTTCTGGCACAGCTGTTCTTGAAAAAGGGAAAGGAGTTTGTAAGCCGCTCTGAGACTCCTTTGGGTAGTGAAGGGCGGGGTATAAATCCCATCTCCTCCTCCTCCTCATGGCTGTCATCCCATTTTGCTTGGCTCTGACCATTTCCACAGTTTCCTGCACTGACGTTTTCAAAACTGTGCATTATGTGAAACTTTCCACAGTAGATTTTTCCTCATCAGGCGCACACCAGAAGTTTTCTCCTTTTTACCTTGCCCTTTCAGACTCCCCAGTTTTAGTGAGGCCCAAAAATGCGGGGTAAGAAGGAGAAAAATTCAGGTTTGCGCCTGGTGAGGAAAAATGTACTGCAGTTTTCGCATAACTTGCAGTTTTAAAAACGTCAGTGATGGGAATTTCAGTACTGAGGGAATGGTCTCTGAGAACACACGTCCCCTAGGCTAGATGTAGAAACGGTTTTCCTCTCTCTTTCTCCCCCTACCTTTTCCAAAATATATACAAGGGGGACCAGCAATTCAAAGTAGTACAACAATAATAATAAGAAATTGCTGTAAGGTTCACAAATCACAATGAATAGTCAATAACAACTTGTACAAAAATGACGCTTGATGATGTTTATAATTTCTATGTTTTCAGAACACAGGACATCAAATACGGAAGGTGAGCGATACGAACATCTCGAGTGGTTGTTCGTTTCGAGACAACTCTTTTTCAACCAAAATTCCTATCAGAAAACAGATGGAATATAATAAGCTCATATAAATACATCATGGCTATGACTAGATTAATAAAAAATATTTTTGTTGTTACATACAGTTCTCTGGTTGTCTTATTGTGTTTAGCTGTGATATCAATCTTATCCTGTAATATACAAAGCATTTGTTCAAGAATAAGATCCAGTTGCATTAATATAAGCACTGTTGCTTATACTTCCATTATAAAAAAAGAGAAGAACTTACCAACATCCGTTTCAAAAGCACATGGGCTAACAGGTTTTAACAGCACAAAGGCTAACAAATTTTAAATTCGGACAACAAGTCTTAATGGTTGCAAACATCTCTCTCATTAAATAGGTACAACGTGCAAAAAAGTTAAGTTGATCACATGCGAGGATAGCCAGCTTACCAGTGTAGCACATTTTGTCTTACTCAACAAACCAAATGGTCTCTGAGAACACACGTTCCCTAGGCTAGATGTAGAAACGGTTTTCCTCTCTCTTTTTCCCCCTACCTTTTCTCCAGTCTTTCTTGACTACCCTGAAACAAACAACGCTTGTTTCAAAGCTTTGCTAGGAAAGTGTGTGCCTTCTGTGTGCCTTCTGCTACCCGGCAAGCAACTGCTGTGTAATTTCAGACCCTGATTAGAGTACAAACAAGAAAATGGCAATGCTTTGGCTATAATCTCCTTAATGCCTGCCCAGACCTTTGGCTTCCTCTCTGCTCTGTTTACCAACACAGGCCCAGAGTCAACAGAAACATGACCCTTCATTAACTCGTCTTTGAGGGGGCTGCCATAAAAAATGGCTAATGGGAGTCTAACCGGAGTGGAAAGAGAAAAGTCTCCAAAAAGATATTGACACAAAGCTGAAGCTTCTGGGTATCCAGACACCAATTTAGAGGCATTTGGGGGAGGAGGGGAAATGGCTATTTCATGAGCCCTTGTAACAATAACGGGTAGGAGGGCTGTTATGGTACATGGATGGGGAATTGCAGGGCTCTTTTAGTAGCAGGAGCTGCGGTGGCTCAAGTGGTTAAGACGCTGAACTGCAGGCTGTGGAAGGTCCGTAGTTCAGCAGTTCGAGACCTGAGTGTGCCGCATGACGGAGTGAGCTCCCGTCTCTAGTTCCAGCTCCTGCTAACCTAGCCGTTCGAAAGCAAGAAATTGCAAGCAGATAAATAGGGACCACTTCGGTGGGAAAGTCACAGCGTTCCGTGGGCCTTGGTGTTTAGTCATGCCGGCCACATGACCACGGAAACGTCTTCGGACAGCGCTGGCTCTTCGGCTTTGAAACGGAGATGAGCACCGCGACCCTAGAGTCGGACTCGACTGGCTTTCGAGCAATGGAACCTTTACCTTTTTCCTTTTGTAGCAGGAACTCCTTTGCATATTAGGTGAGACACCCCTAATGTAGCCAATCCCCCAAGAGCTTACAGAGCTCTTCTTACAGGGGCTACTGTAAGCTCTTGGAGGATTGGCTACATTAGGGGTGTGTCGCCTAATATGCAAAGGAGTTCCTGCTACAAAAACAGCCCTGGAATTGTATCTTTTGTACGTGAGTCTGAGGAAAGGAAAAACACGGGGACTGGAGGCAAAGCATTTATTTCATTCACCAGTTGTCTGTTTGGAGACATTGCCACAGATTTGTAACACGATCTCATGAGTGTAATGATGATATATTAGCGGCAGTAGAAGACCCATTAACTATTGATAAATTATATATGGTTTGTCTGTGCTTCCGAAGGCAGAACTATAGGAGAGAGGAGGGGCATCGGGGTATTAGAGGGTAGGCCATTTGAAAAGGCCTTACCTTGAGATTTTATTCTTTAAACTGTTATTCTGGGGAGGGTATGGTGTATTATTTGTGAGCGGTCTAATACTGGGAAGAATTCTCCTGTGTACGTGACGGCCTAATAACTGGCCCTTCCGTATTTCCTAGATACCCTTCGCAATTCCCCACAGGGCTCCATTCCTAGGCAATCGGTGAGGTTTTAATCCCTTCCAAGTTGATAATTTTCACTTCCCTGACTGAAGTCGGTAGCTTTGATCCCTGAGCATTTGGAATGTTTGTGACCGCTCAGCACTGTCATATCAGTTTAGGGTTGCCAGCCTCCAGGTGGGACCTGGAGATCTCCAGCTTTTACAACTGATCTCCAATGGAGATTCTCCATCTGACAGAGATCAGCTCCCCTGGAGAAAACGGCTGCTTTGAAGGGTGGACTCTCTGGCATTGTACCATGCTGAGGCCCCTCCCCTCCCCAAACCCCACCCTTTCCCAGGTCCACCCCCAAAGTCTCCAGGTATTTTCCAACCCTGACAACCCTATATCAGCTCCACCAAAGGGTGCTAGAGTCCTCACTGCTATGTGCCATTCAATATCAGATGGCTTGGGAAATCTTTTATCTTGGAATAGCTAGAAACACAATATCTTAAATGATATTCTTTTGTAGATTACTATCTGAACAACACTGTTATAACCGGAGCTGAAAAATAACGGACTGCTATGTCGACAGCATCAACTAATACTCAGTATTTTTATTGTACTTAAAGGCAGCTAAGTGTCCAGTAATCCTTATGACAATCCTGTACAGTAAATCAGCATTATTAGTTCCCTCATGGAGATGGGGTGGGGCTGAAATTGATAGGCAGTCGTTTGTTTAAGGTCATTAATTGACCTGTCTGCCCCTCCCACAGAAGAACTGGAGGAATTAGCCTTTGCAAAATCATGGTGCCATGGGATTATAATCTGACTCTGCTTTGGAGTTGTTCGGTGCAACTTTAGAAGGGCAATTCTGGTAAATGAGAATGACTAGAATTGGGCTTCCTGGTTACCAGGGGTGAGGACTCCCAGATGGTGTATGTAGAGTTCATTATCCATGGAGGAACTCTTGCAGGAGGATAGGAGCGAGTCTCACCTCGTAGCTGCCTCACAATCAGTCTGTGGCCTAGAATATCTTTTGGCCAGGAATTACTCTTTCAGCCATTACAGAGTTAAATGTTGTTTGTTAGAAACAGAATGTTATGTTACACAGGCCCCTGCAACACGGCAGGGAAAACATGGGGCGAAGCACGGCTTTTAAAAGCCGTGCCAAAAAAGAAACACCGCGACGGGATCCCACGGATCCCGTTAGCCGCGCGCCATTGCTCCCCGGCACGATCAGATGCCGGGGAGGAAGAGACGAGTGGGAGGGGGAGGCTGCCGAACTGCGCATGCTCGAGCATGCGCAGTACGGCAGGGGGCAGGGGATGCGCCGGCGAAAAGACGCACAGGCGATCCCACGGCCGCATTTGCCGCAGCCCTTTCAATTGAACCACCCAGGTAGGTGGTTCTTCTTTGATGCGCGTTTTGGACGGTTGGGACGGATCGGGGACGGCCACGGCACGATTGCCAGATGTTGCTGTGTGATCGCGCCCGTTTGATGTGGCCCCGATCCGTCCCTCTCCCGGCCCAAAACGCCTCGTGTGAACAGGGCCATAATGTATTCAACTGCGGGAAAGTTTGTGGGAGTTGTTTATCCTAATGAAGTGACCTGTAACCTTTGTATTGGTCAACTAACATCTTGTTTGTAGAAATGCTTTGATCTAGCATTAATGTATTCACAAGTCTATGGCCCTTTGTGTGAACCAAAGCGGTAGTTCTCTCCTAGAAGCCAAGAGAGATAGAAAGATGTAGCTGTTAGCATATATTACTGAGAGTAACTGCAAGTATGTAACTTTTTATTTTATTTCTTTTATCCAAAGTACCATACCCATGTTTTATTTTGTTTTTACAGTAAAGATATTTTTCTTTTACTAAGTGTGGCTCTGTGTTTGCAATACAACCATCGACCTTGAATTAAGAATCCCAACAAATTACTCTTCAGTAAACCTGCCTCTGTACATCTCAGAACAGAAGCTAAAACAGAGATCCTCAGACTTTGTCAGCCTGCAGGCACCTTTGGAATTCTGACACAGTGTGGTGAGCGCAGATGCAAAATGACTGCCACAAAATGGCTGCCGAAGGAGGCAGAGCCAGCCACAAAATGGCTGCCACAGCTTACCTTCAGTCACACAGTGAAGGTTCTTGTGCTTCTCTACAAATCTGCACAGCCAATCAAATCTCCAGTGGGCAATCAGAAGCCTTGCTGGGCAAAAGCCCCACCTGGCTTCAGCCACTAAAAAAAAAAAAGCATTTGGAAGGCACCAGGAAAGATGACGGTGGGCACCATGACTTTTACAGGCACCATGGTGGGGACTCCTGAGAGAAGATAAGAACATAAGAGAAGCCATATTGGATCAAGCCAATGGCCCATCCAGTCCAACACTCGGTGTCACACAGTGGCCGAAACCCAGTTGCCATCAGGAGGTCCACCAGCAGGGCCAGAACTCCAGAAGCCCTCCCACTATTGCCTCCCCCCCAGACACCAAGAATACATATCTTGGTGATCTATGGCTCCGGTCACACGGGAGGTTTTGGGACGAAAGAGGGATGGATCGGGGGTGCAGCAAACAGGCGCAAGCACACCGCAACATCTGGGAGGCGGCGCGCACCCATCCCCGATCCGACCCTTCAGGCCGAAAATGCGCTGAAAAAAAGAACCAGCGAAAGAGGAGGACTTACCTGAAACAGCGCAGCAAGCGCGGCTGTGGGATTGCCGGCGTGCCTGTCTTCAGGAGCATTCAAGGCTCCCAGCCGAACTGCGCATGCGCACACATGCGCAGCTGGCTGCCTTGCGCTCCCTTCCGTGGCTTTCTCCCTGGCATCTGATTGTGCCGGAGAGCAACTGCGCGGCAGCTCAAGGGATCCGTCTGATCCCGCCGCCACGTGTTTCTTTTGGTGCGGCTTTACAAAGCGGCACTTTGGCTGCATCAATTTCCCCTGTGTGGCAGGGGCCTATGACTCTGGAGAAAGGCCTTAGAGATCTTTCGTTTGCTTCCAGATACTGTATAGTTTTCCATGCAGGGGGTTTCAGGTATAATTTGGCAGTTCCAAAACACTAGCAGGCATTGGGAAGAACAATGATTTGCCTGAGACATGGAGCGCCACTGCCAGTCAGACAATTATGAACTTGAGGGACCAGTGGTCTGATTTACTACAAAGCAGTTTCATACTCCTCTGCTGTACTGACAGACTCAAATAGGGTGAGGACTGTCATCTTGTATCAGCCTCAGTATTAATAGTAAAAAAATATTTAGAAAAGTTCCCCTTTCTACTCACAAAAAAACCTGCCACAGCTACTGAGTATCCTTACATTCCTTAAAGCGCAGTGTGAAACCCGCTATTACTAGAAGAGGCTCTAATTTATGGACTATATTAGAGATGGGCACAAACTGGGAAAATGTGGTTCAGTTTGTGGTTCGTGGCCAAACCATGAGCCAAACTATTAAATAAAACAAACCAGGAGGTTTGTTTGCAACTCAAACCAGTTCGTGATCATGAGCCCACAAACCCGGTTGAAAGGCACTGCAGTCCCTTTAAATGGGGTTTTCAGAAAGTCCGAAACAGCTGAGTAGGGGAGCGCCTCCCCACTGCACAGCTGTCTTCTGCAGTCCCCTTAAAGGGAGTGCCTCTCCACCACTCAGCTGTTTTTGCAGCTTTCGTGGGGAACAGAAAGCAGGGGGTTAAAGGGACTGGGAGTTCCTTTACACCCCTGCTTTCTGCTCTATCCACAAAGCACCACGAACTGCTGTGAACTGCTTTAAAAGTTTGTGGAAATTCATGATGGTAGACCCATTACGAACTTCTGTTCACGAATCACAAACAAGGCAAAATTCGTGATGGATTTTGCTTCATGGTTCAGTTTGTGCCCATCCCTAGTCTACATTTTAACAACACAGATTGCACAAAGCCTCTGATAATAAAAGAAAACACTGTTGATGATGGCATGAATTCAGTCTGTTGTGGCTTCAGATAATTAAAACCTGCTGGGGTGTACTTCAATCCAAATCTTCCTATGCAGCATTATTAATGGCAGTTCTATGTATCCCCAGTTCTTCCAGTTTCAGGACAGGGTGAGTGTTTAATCTCATGGACTTCAGTATGTTTCATCATAGATTGCTTATGTCCATGCTCTGTTTAATTCAGTGAATAGGTTTTAAGATTGTTCTGTACTGAAGACAGGCATTGATCTACCTTTCTCTCACTCCAAGAGGAAGGTTCTGCCCAAACTTCAGAACAGCATCATCAGGGTAGGGGAGAAGAAAAAGAGTGGAAAGAGAACCTCAATGGAGAACAAACAGTTTCTGTTTTGACACGAGTAAGGAAAACCATGATGGAGTGCACCTCTGAACTGAAAAAGGAGACAAGGGAAATATTCTGCTAATTACTTCAATCATTAGTGACTTTAGTCTTAAGTTTGAGTCCGGTGGCACCTTTAAGACCAACAAAGTTTCATTCAAGTTGTGAGGTTTCATGTGCACACGAATAAACCTTGAATTAAACTTGGTTGGTCTTAAAGGTGCCACTGGACTCAAACTTTATTCTACTGCCTCAGACCAACATGGCAATCAATTGTTTGCTATCTTCAGTTAGTCCCATTATCTTTAGAAGTGACCGAGAAAGGAAATAATAGACTGTGAGAGACTAGTGGCCCTGACGTGGACAGCCCAGACTACTCTAATCTTGTCAGAAGAAGAACCTACTGGTGTTCCCTGGCCCCCAAAATATCTGGCTATCCTCAACCAGAGCTAGGGCTTTCTTGGCTCTGGCATCAACTTGGTGGAACTCTCTGCTGAATGACATATGTGCCCTGCAGGACCAAATGCAGTTCCACAGGGCTTGTAAGATGTTCCACCAGGCCTATGGTTGAGGACAGCAATGGGTTTTTTTAGCTAGCCTGGCTCCTTCCTTCCTTCTCCCCACATCGGGAAAAGGATATTAAATTGTGTGTCTTTTTGCACCATCTGAAATCATTGGTTGAATTGTTAAGGTTATTTTAATTTTTAATTGTTTGTAAATATTGTTGGAAGTGTTGTTCCCCGCCTGGAGCCCGGTTTCCATGGGAAGGTGGGTTATAAACTGAATGAAATAAATAAAGAAATCTTGGAAGCTAAAAAGGGTCGGCCCTGTGTTGGTCTGCAGTAGAACAGCTAGATTATCTGTCTGTCTATTTAATTTATAGTCCACCTTTCTCACTGGGACCCAAGGCGGATTACACTTTAAAGACCAAGAAGATTATGGGGGCATCAGCTTCCGAGAGTCAAAGCTCCCTTTGTCAGATGAAGGGAGCATTAACTCTCAAAATCTTATACCCCGAAAATCTCATTGGTCTCTAAGATACTACTGAACTCACATCTGTCTTAAGCAGAGTTACATCCTGGTTAGTCGACTGAAATCAATGACCTCAGAAAGGCATAACTCCCTTTAGGATGACCCTGCATATTACCTAATTTAGTGATCCTCAGTGTGGCCATCCATAGGGCCTTTCTTCTTCCCTCAAATATCGCTTCCCTAAAACGAACAAACAAAAATCCATTCCTGGCTATCCTCCATCTCACTGAGGCAGGAGGTGCTTTGGAAGATCCCAGAAGGCTTCACTGTTGGGTCTGCAGGGAGCCCCATTTGGAAATAGCTGCCCACATCACAAGGGGAAAGCTGGGCTTGGGACCTCCCAACAGTTTGTGATCATTCCCCTTCCCAGGGGTCATTTCGTAGAAAAAGAGGTGCAGGAGCTCATTAGCATAACTTATTTGCATGTGCCACACCCCCTGACATCACTGGAAGTGTGTCAGAAGGCAACACCCACCGCTCAGGCTCCACCGGACTGTTTTGGATTCCTAGCTATTGGGGGGGGGGAACGTGCAGATCTGTCCTCGCAGAGGAGGGAGAGCTTGTACCTGAATAAAACTTGGTCTTAAAGGTGCCA
This sequence comes from Gekko japonicus, assembly GCF_001447785.1. Taxonomy (NCBI): domain Eukaryota; kingdom Metazoa; phylum Chordata; class Lepidosauria; order Squamata; family Gekkonidae; genus Gekko; species Gekko japonicus. The sequence continues at coordinate 389,822 of NW_015163105.1, read as the reverse complement.
CTGGACTGTTTGGGGCCGGGGGGCCGGGCTCTGCAACTTACCTGGCTGCTTCTTGCTCTGACTGAGGGCTGCTGGGAGCAGGGGGTGGGGCTTGTTGCATGTGCCTGGCCCCTGGGGTCTTTACTGCCGGAGCTCTGCTCCTGTGCGCTCTTGCAGGAAATGACCCCTGCCGCTCCCCACAGCAGCCTACCGCCCTGTAAGGTATCATTTATGTAACGCCTAACCCAAAGCGGATGGGAGAAAAGATCAACGTAACTAAAGCACAAGCTTGGAAAACAGAAGGAACATTTAAAAGACTGAGGGGAAAAGCAGCCCTGAATACTTAACATCTTTCTAATTTTGACTTGTCATCCTGAAAGACGTTTGGAAACAACAGAAGAACCACCTTCTGCACTGATGAATATAAATGAAAAATTTCTTAGCCAACCTGTCTTCTGGTTCCCAGAGATGGATTTGTATTGATAACTGGCTCGAAATTCACGCATATTTCTTTGGTCTCGCTCCATGACGGATATGGTGGTGCTTGTGCTAGTGGTAGACTTCCACCCAGGAAATAATCACCAAGGATAGATAATAATCGTTTGTGAACGAACTGGTGATCTCTGTAAGTATTTCTACAATCAGCAGAATGAAGTCACTGAGTTTTCCTCAGAATTAAGGAGCGGCTTCGCTGGAAGTATCCGATATGACCCAAGATGTTATATTCTCCTGACTTGGCCAGCTTTCCTTAACAGCATCAGGTCTTATGTCTGTTGTTGCAAAGACTCCTAAGATCACCACAAAAAGATCATTATAATTATTTTAAAAATGTAAGTACAGGCAACAAAGACTGAGTAAATGGTATGCAATGAACTAAATAAAATACACTTTGGACAGGAGGATGATTCAGTGCCCCATAATAATAAGGAACATACCTACACACTTTTATAGCCCTTGAATATAAGCATTCTCCAGTCAGGGTTGACGTGAGTAGGCCTCAGTTTTGCTCGAGTGACTCATTATATATTTTCCCACGGTACTCTGCCCATAGTGACTTTATAAATAGTTATGGGATGGAAGAAAAGCAGGTAGAGATTATGACAATGGGCAGCAGCATCCTACCTCAAACTGAGGGAAGTTCCTCCGGCCTAAAAGTCATCCATCAACTTAAGCAGCTCTTCCACTGGCTTACAATACAGATAAAATACATAAGGTAGCATACATAAAAACCAAAAATTTAACATCACAATTTGGGAATCAAACCATCTTCAACTGCCTGCTAAGAAAAGAAAGTGAGGGGGCCAGATGCACCTCTATAGGGAGGTTGTTTCATAATCATGGGGCTGCCACTAAAAAGGCCCTGTTTTGTATACCCACCAGCCCTGGTAGGAGTGGGGAAACCGCCTCTTTTGCAGGCTTTTCCAACTGCTGGTCAGCTGGCTGGCAGGAGGAAATCCTGCCCCCAACTGATTTTTTCAGGCCTACTTATGGTTTCGGGCCTACTTCCAGTTGGGCTGACATTCTGGGATTTGGGCAAACCTCTATGGTTTGAAGCCAAATTTACCATAGAGTTTTGCCCAAACACCAGAGTGTCACTCCCAACTAGAAGTAGGCCCCAAACTGGAAGTAGGCCTAAAACTGGAAGTAGGCCCAAAAATGCCCAATATCACTTCCAGTCTCCCGGAAAGACGTTGGGAGACACCTGCTGACCAGGTAAGTCAACCTGGCAACGCTATGCAGGGTTAATCCTAACTATATATGTACAGAAATTAAGGGGGCCCACTTGTGCTGTAACCATCTGCCCAACTATTCCATCATCCCAAACTCCTTAGTAATCCAAAGGGCATTGTGGACTCCACAGGAGAAGAAAGGGTACTTGGGAGCCATCATGTCCACAGCCCAGGGCTGGTTCCACATTTTAGGGGACCCTAGGCATAGAGTGCCCAAGACCACCCTGTTCTCTTCATCAGCCCCCTTATCACCACCTTCACTCACAGCTGCCTTCACAGCCTGAGAGAGCTGGTGGGAGAGCACTTGCAAGTGGGTGAGGCGGGGTAGAGCACACAGGTGGCAGGGGGGAAGTATGGGTAGGGAGTCTGCGGCAGTGGGTCCCACCAGAGGCCCTGGGCCCTGGCAGCTACTCCACCTCAAGAGTATAAGAACATAAGAACATAAGAGAAGCCAATGTTGGATCAGGCCAATGGCCCATCCAGTCCAACACTCTGTCACACGGTGGCCAAAAATACCAGGTGTCATCAGTAGGTCCACCAGTGGGGCCAGAACACTAGAAACCCTCCCACTGTTGCCCCCCCCCCTAAGCACCAAGAATACAGAGCATCCCTTGCCCCAGACTGATGGACCTCTGCTCCATATGTTTATTTAATTCCCTCTTGAAGCTGTCCATGCTTGTAGCTGCCACCACCTCCTGTGGAAGTGAATTCCATGGGTGAATTCCAGGGGCTTCGCTGGATTTCCTCCGCAGTTTCGTGATCCTGGTTTTTGAGGATCATGAAACTGCGAAGGAAATCGGGCGAAGCCCCAAGTCAAATGCAGCCCCGGAGCTTCGGGTGTGAAATTGACACGTTTGTGTAGAGGCAAACGGCGCTGTGCTGCGAGGCAGCTCTCGTGAGAAATCACCCCATGTGTTAATCACTCTTTGGGTGAAGAAGTACTTCCTTTTATCTGTCCTAACCCGACTGCTCAGCAATTTCATTGAGTGCCCATGAGTTCTTGTATGGTGAGAAAGGGAGAAAAGTACTTCTTTCTCTACCTGCTCCATCCCATGCATAATCTTATAAACCTTGACCATGTCACCCCTCAGTCGTCGTTTCTCCAAGCTAAAGAGCCCCAAGCGCTTTACCCTTTCTTCATAGGGAAAGTGTTCCAACCCTTTTACCATTCTAGTTGCCCTTTTCTGAACTTTTTCCAATGCTATAATATTTTTTTTGAGGTGTCGTGACCAGAACTGTACACAGTACTCCAAATGAGGTCACACCATCGATTTATGGGCATTATGATACTGGCTGATTTGTTTTCAATTCCCTTCCTAATAATCCCGAGCACAGTGTTGGCCTTTTTTACTGCAGTCGCACACTGTCTCAACATTTTCAGTGAGTTGTCTACTTGTCTACTACGACTCCAAGATCTCCCTCTGGGTCAGTCTCTGCCAGTTCGGACGTTATCAACGTGTATTTATAGTTAGGATGTCAGCCCTACCTGCCCTTGTCCTCTCTGTACTCTACAGATTGGCCAGGGCCGTGACAGGAAGGCCAGCGTTGCTAACCAGAAAATCCACAGGATCCATCAGAAAACCCTTGGGATTCAACAGCCTATGGGGGTGGAACATCCTAACTTCCTCTCCCCAACCCTGTGGAAGTTCTGAATGCCTGCGTGTCTTAACTAATGGAATCCATCACTATAAGATGTAGCAATGGCCAGTAATTTAGACTGAATGTAACAGGTATTGACTGTGTAATCGGTTTGGTGTAGTGGTTAAGTGCGCGGACTCTAATCTGGGAGAACCGGGTTTGATTCCCCACTCCTCCACTTGCAGCTGCTGGATGACCTTGGGCAAGCCATAGTTCTGTCAGAGCTGTTCTCTCATGAGCAGTTCTCTCAGAGCTCTCTCAGCCCCACCTACCTCACAGGGTGTCTGTTGCGGGGAGGGGAAGGGAAAGGAGTTTGTAAGCCGCTCTGAGACTCTGAGTGAAGGGCAGGGTATAAATCCATTCTCTTCTCTCTTCTCTTCTCTTCTCTTCTCTTCTCTTCTCTTCTCTTCTCTTCTCTTCTCTTCTCTTCTCCTCTTCTCTTCTCTCTGAATAGAATCTCTGAAGTGACAGAATTTATAATGTCGATATGTTCCCTTACATTTAACAGTGTTAGGCCTGAACTATATGTGACATCTACCACATGACCACTGTGGGAACCAGCAGTCGCATTGCCTCTGCAGGTTCCCTGCGGGATGTCTGTTCTGAAATGCTGCAGAGGCCTTAATTTGGACTGGGGAGGAGGGGCTTCAGCTTTCCTCTGCCATTTACCTGGCACAAAACGGTCTTGGGGATTTTATTTGCCCCATTGGTGGAGCTACACATTCACTGAATACAGCCAAGTCAAGACAGGGGCCAACTTCCACAAGAAATGTAGGCAGTAAGATGCATGTTGAGCTGCCGCCTTAACCTATCCATCAGACCAGCAGGATCAAACAACATTCTTGAGCCCTTAATGGAGCCAGCCAAAAATAATTATACTATATCAAAAGCGGGGAGCCCTGTACTCTCAAAGACCTTGGCCTTCCACCCAGCATCACCGTCTTGTCTGGATCCAATGTCAGCCTTTATGAGCAGCCAACATGTGCCAGATCTGCAGTGTGGACAAAGCTCTAGGTGTTGTAAGAATTACCACTAATGTAGACCTCCCGTGTGCTTTAATTAGTTCTGATATGTGCCTGTAAGGTACCAATGGTATTTCAGAGACTGCGAGCAATTAAAATATCAAAATAGACATAGCGCTGTAACCTCACCAAGCTAGATATTATACAACTAAAAATAAATGCCTACGCCCATTTGAAAAAACAAACTAGAAAAACTGGCTGTTAAGCTACCTATAGAGCTCTGTGTGTTCATTAGAAATTCTGTCTTTATCACGATTGGCACGCAGATCAAAGTTATTATTATTTTTTTAAAAAAGAGAGAATCATAAATAAAATGAGACATATAGCTGGATCTGTGAAAATAAGCTTGGCAGGCGATAATTTTGGGAGATAAAACGGCTTGAATGGATTTTGTGTGTGTGTGTGAAATAAATCAGAACACGAATTCATAAGAAGCGATGAAAGAGCTGGCCCTGAAGTGATTGCTCACCTGAGGAGGCTTAATAGGTCTGTTTGTGTGAGTAGAGTGTTGTACAGCTGGCTTAGTACAAATGGATCTCAGCTGCCTTTGAGCGCATATATAATAAGTGAATAATTCTGCTGGTTCGTTGAACTTGGTTCATAAAGGACAAGACATTCAGCTATCATAATTTAATTAGCGCCAGGAGTGGGATAAGAGCTGCCCGCCCCCCAGGAAACCCCGCCCCCCCCCCCCCCCCGGCAAATTCAGGTGGAAAAAAAATTCAGGATCCGCTTTTCCTCACAGCATCACCCCAGGCTGACCTTACCAGGATATTCTTAGGGTGTGCTCGTACTTAAACTTTTTATCCGAATGTAATTATGCTTGGTTCTACTCCCATGGTAATATTCTCATCAGCAGCAGCAGCAGCTTCCGTTACTACTTGATTACTAACCATTGGCACCCATTTTTGACCTAGTTCACTCAAACGGCAGATGGGATGGTAAAACCACTCCCAGGTTATGCTACTCCAGATTGGAGGGAGAGGAGGGTAGGTAGCGGCAGGGTAAAATGTTCCTTGGAGGAACGTTTCTCTCCACACGCAAAGCAGCATATCAGGCAAGGGCTGTAGCCTAATTGTGTTAGTCTTATACGTGAAGGCAGTTTTTAATGTGGAGAGTATTTGGCGATATGATCCAAAGCTGAGTTACATCCATTCGCCATAGAGTATTTGGAGATATGATCCAAAGCTGAGTTACATCCATTCGCCATAGAGTTTCCGGCGATTCCTAGAACTACCCGCCATCACTTCCGGGTTTTTCCTGGAAGTAAGGTCATTGTGCCTGCGACACTGCCTGCCCTATGCCCCAACCCCAGCCCTCCTGCTGGTTACAACACTTGGCCTGGAAACCTGTTCATTTGTGCGACTGGGATCTTGCCTTCCTACTTCTAGAGGGTAACTGTTTATGTTGGTAGTTTACCAGAAAACTTTTGCTGTCTTGTGACTCAGAAACAGACAAGCACAAATGGTGTGGCCGAGGAAAGAGTTGGATTTATACCCCGCCCTTCACTCAAGAGTCTCAGAGCGGCTTACAGTTTCCTTTCCCTTCTCCTCCCCACAACAGACACCCTGTGAGGGAGGTGGGGCTGTGAGAGCTCTGAGAGAACTTGTGACTGACCCTAGGTCACGCCAGCAGCTGCATGTGAGGGGTGGGGAATCAAACCCGGTTCTCCCAGATCAGAGTCCATGCTTCTAACCACTACACCAAACTGGCTGTCCTCCTCGAAGAGGGGGTGGTGGTGTCAGGGTTCATGCTAGGGTTGTCAACCTCCAGGTGGTGGCGGGAGATCTCCTGGGATGACACCAGATCTCAAGGAGACAGAAATCAGTTTCCCCCGGAGAAAAGGGCTGTTTTGGAAGGTGGACTCCATGGCATTAAACCCCAACGAACTCCCTCCCCTCCCCTCCCCTCCCCAATCCCTGCCCTCCTCAGACTCTACCTCCAAAATCTCCAGGTATTTCCCAACCTGGAGCTGGCAACTCTAGTCCACACCTATCGACCTACCACCAGTGAGAGATGGCTTAGAGGTTCAAGGCCAGGTTTGGATGCCAACTGTGGGAATGAACGCTGAGAGAGACATACTGGAGGAATGTGCAGCCCTTGGTTATCAGTTGAATCTGCATGTGATTTTGACGCTGGGTGTGTTCCCAGTATCAGCATCAGGGGGGAAAGGTGCTGCAGTATGGTGGGTGGGCCGCAGTGGCTGGCTGTGCATGCTGTAAACTTGGCAGCGCAAGGGAAGGAGGAGGAGGAGGAGAAAGAGTCATAGTTGTGCTTTTCTCTACCCAAAGGAGTCTCAGAGCAGCTTACAATCCCTTTCCCTCCTCGTCCCTGCAACAGACACCCTGTGGGGGAGGTGGGGCTGCGAGAGCTCTCTCGAGAACTACCCTTGAGAGAACAGCTGTGAGAGAACTTGCGACTGACCCAAGGTCACACCAGCAGCTGCATGTGGAGGAGTGGGGAATCAAACCTGGTCTGCCCAGGTTAGAGCCCACACTCTTAACCACGACACCAGTGCGGTGCATGACTGAGATACAGCTACGATTTCATGCTGGGAATGTTTGTCCCATATTCCCTTTCAGTGACTGAACACAGTGTTAGATAAGCACATGAAGTGGGGACTCGCAGTACTCGCAGGGGTGGGAGGAGCTCCACATAGAGGAGGAAGCCGCCGCAGGTGAGCCTGCTCCCCTTCTCCCCTGCCTGGCTTCGATGGCGAGGCCCGCGCGGCTCCTAGCCACCGGGCTAGCCAAACCTCTCCTGCCCCCCAGTCCCGATGGCGAGGCCCGCGCAGCTCCCAGCCAACAGCCTACCAAGCCTTCTCCCTCCCCACCACCACTGGCGGTGGCAGCGGGACAGTTTCCAGGGCATTCTCTGCACATGCGCAGGGAACGCTCTTACTTTTGGGGGGATTTAAGTATCCCCCGTATAGTTTTTTTAACTTTTCAGATTTTTCCACACACCTGGGGACTGCTCCAAGTGTGCATGAAAATCTCTCTGCCCCCCCAAGTGCCCCCGATGTGTGGATTTAGATATCCGCACAGAGGGGACCTCTTGGCTATTAGTAGATAGATTCTATCAGAAACTTGGGGAGAGGGAGATTATTTGGAATCCTGGAAATATTCTCTCCTTTTAAAAAAAAGTTATTTTCTCTAATTGATGTTAGAAGTCCCTGTGGCTAATAAGCCTGGGGAAGATGGGGTTTGGGGAAGGGAGGGATATCAGCAGGGTATAATGCCATACAGTCCATCCATGGGTTGACAGGTCCCCCCCTGCCCATCAGTGGGGCATGGGGGGTTGGGTTGCCAGATCCAGGTTGGGGAATTCCTCGAGATTTGGGGAAGGAGCCTGTGGAGGCAGGGCCGGCTCACCCACTAGGAGAACTAGGCATTCGCCTAGAGCGCCGGGCCTTGGATGGGGCGGCAGGCCCTGGATGGGGTGCTGAGCTGTGTCTCCCCCCCGCCCTCTTCTTTTTCTTCTTCCCTCGCCCCGCGAGGAGGAGGCCAGGGGCCGAAGTGGCGGAGGAGTGGGTCTCGCTGTGGGCTTGGCCGAAGAGAGGAACGCTCCCCCCCCTCCTCCCCCTTCAGTGGTAGTGGTGGCAGGGGGAAGGAGGAGGTGGTGGCGGTGGCAGCAAAAGGGTGGCTGGCTCCAAAGGTCTCCAGGTTTCCAGGCCCCAGGGGTCATTTCGTAGAAAAAGAGGTCTGCACATGTGCAGGGAATGCTCTTACTTTTGGGGGGATTTAAGTATCCCCCGTATAGTTTTTTAAACTTTTCAGATTTTTTCGCACACCTGGGGACTGCTCCAAGTATGCATGAAAATCTCTCTGCCCCCCAAGTGTGGATTTAGATATCCGCACAGAGGGGGCCTCTTGGCTATTAGTATATAGATTCTATCAGAAACTTGGGGAGGGAGATTATTTGGAATCCTGGAAATATTCTCTCCTTTTTTTAAAAAAAGTTCATTTCCCTAATTGATGTTAGAAGTCCCTGTGGCCAATAAGCCAGGGAAAGATGGGGTTTGGGGAAGGGAGGGATATCAGCAGGGTATAATGCCATACAGCCCATCCATGGGTTGACAGGTCCCCCCCTGCCCATCAGTGGGGCATGGGGGGTTGGGTTGCCAGATCCAGGTTGGGAAATTCCTCGAGATTTGGGGAAGGAGCCTGTGGAGGACAGAGACCTCAGTGGGGTACAATGCCAGAGAGTCTGCCCTCCAAAGTATCCATTTTCTCCAAGGGAACTGATCTCTGTAGTCTGGAGATGAACTGTAATTCTGGGGGATTCCCTGGTCTCACCTGGAGGCTGGAATCCTTACACACCCTCCAAAGCAGTCCTTTTCTCCAGGAAATCTGATCTCTGTGGCCTGGAGATCAGTTGTAATTCCAGGAGGTCCTACCTGGAGGTTGGGAAGCCTAGCAACCAATGCTCCCTCTAAGCTGTGGAGTCTTGTGAGCAAAAATTCTACTTCGCGAGCTACTGGGATTAAAGTTGTGAGCGAGCGATTTGGCTCCTGCATGAATTAGTTTGCTCCTTCCTGAGCTAAGACAAAAAAGTGTGAGCCGGAGGTTAAGAAACTGTGAGCTAGTTCACACTAACTCAGCTTAGAGGGAACACTACTAGAAGCAAAGGACCCTGTAATAAACCAGCCTCAGAGAGGCTCAGAGAGCCAGGTTGGTTTAGTGGTTAGGAGCGTGGACTCTAATCTGGGAGAACCAGGTTTGATTCACCACTCTTTCACATGCAGCTGCTGGTGTGACCTTGGGTCAGTCACAAGTTCTTTCAGAACTGTTCTCTCAAGGGCAGTTCTCGAGAGAGCTCTCTCAACCTCGCCTACCTCACAGGGTGTCTGTTGTGGGGAGGGGAAGGGGAAAGGAGTTTGTAAGCCGCTCTGAGACACCTTTGGTTAGTGAAGGGCGGGGTATAAATCCAATCTCTTCTCTTCTTCTCTTCATAAATGGGCTCCATTAGTGTGACACGGTGTGACAGATGGACAAAGGTCCTGCCCCTTTCCACACACAACCAATCCCCTTCATTCCTGTTTGGAGTGTGTGAAGAGCAGGTCACAGCCAATCAGGGTTCATGGAACTTTGGAGGAACTAGATGGGAGGGGCGAGTAGACAGTAAAAAATCGCTTAAACTGCTGTTTTCGGTCAGGCGGAGATTAACGGCCAGAAGATTCGCAAATTCCAGGTCTCAGAACCGCCGCCCCCCCTCCGAGGAGGCAGGCTAATGAAGTGTGGTTGCTGGGAGAGGCTCACTCCCCAAATGTAGTTATTCTGTGTTTGTGGGAAAACTGAAGGGTCAAGCTCAGTGTCTGAAAGATAAGACCAGAAAGCTGGCTTCCGAAAACCGAAATGACTTTCTTCTGTATTTCCTTGCTTTTAACATTTAGCTTGTCCTGAGCTTCTGCCTTCAATCTGCACTTTTGCTGCTGAGATAGAGGCCTGTCCCCGTGACGGCCTTTTGGCATTGCTGAAAGGTGACTCTTTCATAATCAACTAGGAATGGAATCCAGATTGGCGCTTCGCATACAGAGGCCAGGCTTCACGTGGACCCCATGGAATCACAGCTCATCTCCAGACTGCAGAGAAAAGGGATGCTTTGGAGGGTGGACTCTATGGCCTTGCACCCCACTGAGGTCCCCAGTCCTCCCCAGGCTCCACCCCCAAATCTCCAGGAGTTTCCCAACCTGGATCTGGCAACCCTGTCCCCCAATCCCCCACTGGTGGCCAGCAATGCTCCCTCTAAGCTGTGGAGTCTTGTGAGCAAAAATTCTACTTTGTGAGCTGCTGGCATTAAAGTTGTGAGTGAGCGGTCTGGCTGCTGCATGCATTAGTTTGCTCTGGAGCCCTCCTTCCTGAGCTAAGCCAAAAATGTGTGAGCCGGAGGCTAAAAGACTGTGAGCTAGCTCACACTAACTCGGCTTAGAGGGAACACTGGTGGCCGGGGGGCACCTGGCCTCCGCCTGGCATTTCATACAGCCCCAGAATCCCAATAAATCCCCACATGATATTTAATTTCCAGTCTGTATGCGCGACATTTTACTAAATTCCCACACACCATTTAATACAGAGCTATATTCCTAATGTGATGCAATAGCTAAAAATTCCAGCAGTACCGATCTCCGTGGGCAAAAATTCAGAAATAAATCCTGACAGTGAAGATTCTACTTTTCTATGCGGTTTTCCTTTCCTTTTCTTTTTTGTCTTGCCCTCTGAATAACGATTTTCAATTCTTGCCATAGAGGGTTGCCAACCTCCAGGTGAGGCCTGAAGGTCTCCCAGAATCAGGGGTCATTTCCTGCAGGAGCGCACACGAGTGGAGCTCCGGCAGTAAAGAGCCCAGGGGGCGGGAACACGCAACAAGCCCCACCCCCTGCTCCCAGCAGCCCTCAGTCAGAGCAAGAAGCAGCCAAATAAGTTGCAGAGCTCCCCCCTGCCCCCCCCGGTCCAAAACAGTCCAGTGGCACCTTTAAGACCAAGTTTTATTCAGGTACAAGCTCTCCCTCCTCTGCGAGGACAGAACTGCACGCCCCCCCCCCCAATAGCTAGCAATCCAAAACAGTCCAGTGGAGCCTGAGCGGTGGGTGTTGCCTTCTGACACACTTCCGGTGATGTCAGGGGGTATGGCACATGCAAATAAGCTATGCTAATGAGTTGTGCTAATGAGCTCCTGCACCTCCTTTTCTATGAAATGACCCCTGCCCAGAATTACAACTTATGTCCAGAGTACAGAGATCAGTTCCCCTGGGGGGGACAAGGCTCCTTTTGATGGTGGACTCTATGGTATTATACAGTGCTGAGGTCTCTCCCCTTCTATCACTATAGCATTTCCCTATGAAATGTTAAATGCCAATTATTTTTCGGGGGCGGGAGATTCAATACTGCTTGTCATTTTACTGGATATTCTGAAATAGCCACCAGCACCATAGGGGGAAACTTGCCTTAACTGTTTTGCAATTGCCCCTCCCACGGCAGCCATTTTGTGATTGGTTCTGCCTCTCAGGGCAGCCATTTTGTGGTGGCACCCATCAGCTTTTCTCAATCCTCAACAGCGCCTGCAGGATCAACAAGGTGGAGGACCCCCTGTGCACCGCATCCATACCCTGACTGGAAGTTTCCCGATTCGAAGGACCGTTTGCCACCCATTGGCTCGCTCACACTCATTGCTGGCATTCCACCGCAACGTTCAAGTGTTTGAGTGCCGAAGACAAACAGAAAGGCTTGGGCGTGCCTGCCTTTGCAACTCCCTCTGTGTGTGTGTTTTCTTCTTGAGAATAAATAGGTGGAAATTTTTTTCCTCTAATTTGATCTTTTCATCCCTTCGATGCGTAGGCGGTTTGAACCTGGGCCAGGTTGTACCAAGAGCTGGCTTAAGTGTTGTACATGAAGAGTTTCAACACGGCAAAACATGTCTGAGGTTGCTGAATCAGTCTGGGAAAGCTGGTTGCGGCAGTCAGGACCGGTGACACTGACTCCACACGCGCATGCTGCTGCCTGGAATTCTCCCCCGGTTCTCAGCCATTTTGACTGCACTAGAAGAATCATTGCCCGACGATGTTTGCACCCAACCTGGCCAATGTCTAGCCATCTGCTTATAGGAGGGTTCCCCACACACACACGGCTTGGAAACAGCACAAAACTGGATTGCAGCCTGACTTTCGTGGAGCTTTAGATTCATCTTAAAGGTAAAGGTTCCCTTGCTTGAAAGCCAGCCGAGTCCGACTCTAGGGTTGCGGTGCTCATCTCCGTTTCCAAGCCGAAGAGCCAGCGCTGTCCGAAGACGTTTCCGTGGTCATGTGGCCGGCATGAGTAAACACCAAAGCGCACGGAACGCTGTTACCTTCCCACCGAAGCGGTACTTATTTATCTACTTGCAATTTCTTGCTTTCGAATGGCTAGGTTGGCAGGAGCTGGAACGAGACACGGGAGCTCACTCCGTCATGCGGCACACTCGGGTCTCGAACTGCTGAACTACCGACCTTCCACAGCCTGCAGTTCAGCGTCTTAACCCCTTGAGCCACCGCAGCTCCTTTAGATTCATCTTACAGTCTCGCAAAGGGGAAGACAGAGATAACATATGTAGAGTAAGGCTGCGGTCACACACACGAAATAATCCACTCTCAGTCCACTTTCAGTGCACTTTCCAACTGGGTTTTGCCAGTTCACACAGGGCAATTCTGCATCTAGCATTTGTTCCACATTTTCTCAACCGGGAGGAAAAAGTGCAGCACAAGATCACATCCAAATACCTTGGGGCAACGCCGCACTGACTGCAAAGCCACCCCTTTAACAGCCATAAAATGGCCATAAATCTGTGCAGAAGGCACAATAAAATCCAATGATCACACAAAGTGAGAGCAGCATGGAGTGTGGAGGCTACCATAAAATCCAATGAGCAGGGCTTTTTTTGTAGAAGAAGCCCAGCAGGAACTCATTAGCATAACAGGCCACACCCAACAGCAGAAACTCATTAGCCTATTAGGCCACACCCCGGACAGCACAGCTCATTAGCATATCAGGCCACACCCCATGCCTTCCCTTGGCTTGCCTGAACACCCCGCGGCTGTGGGGAGCCCGGGCAAGCCAGCCCTTGGAGGGAAGGGAGGGCAGTTTAAACTGCCTTCCCTTGGCTTGCCCAGGCATCCCGCGGCTGCGGGGAGCCAGGGAAGCCGGCCCTTGGACTCCTCCCCAATCATTCGAGGGCCTCCCCGATCCTTCCAGGGCCCCCACTCACCTTGGAGTCGCCAGGGGAGGTCGCTCTCCAAGCCTTCCCTCTGTAGCCAAGCATGCACAGAGGTTTTGGCTGTAGTGGGCATGGCCAACTCTGAAGCCAGCCAGAACTCCATTCCTGTGCGTTCCTGCCCCAAAACAGCCCTGCTGATGATAAAAGGAAGGGAAAGCAGCATGCAATGCAGAGGGGGATTTCTGTTCCAACATGGGTTTCGTAGGACAACAGAGGGAAAAGCCAATGCAGAATCAGCCACAGTAAAATCCAGTTGGAAAGTGCACTGAAAGTGGATTGAAAGTGGATTATTTAGTGTGTGTGACCACATCCTAAAAGAGGCGATTTGGAAAGGACCCTTTTGCCTTCACTCCAAACCTGCCCTTTCCACTCCCAGCAGGACAAAATCTGAAGAAACCCATTCAGCTCATTAGCATATTTGGCCACACCCCATGTCTTCCTCTGGCTTGCCCGGGCACCCCGTGGCTGCAGAGAGTGCGGGCAAGCCCCCCCTTGAAGGGAAGGGAAGGCAGTTGTGGGAAGCCCGGGCAAGCCGGCCCTTGGACAGGCCGGGGAAGGCACAGGGAGGCATTTAAATGCCTCCCCGATCCTTCCAGGGGCCCCCTGGCCCCACCCACCTTGGAGTCGTCGGGGGTGTGTGTCACTCTCCAGGCCTTCCCTCCGTAGCCACGCACACAGAGGTTTTGGCTGTAGTGGGCGTGGCCAACTCTGAAGCCAGCCGGAACTCCGTCCCTGTGCGTTCCTGCCCGAAAATAGCCCTGCCTGTCACCGATACACCTCTTCTAGATCCCTAGGAACAGTTCTGCAGCTATTCGTAAAACACCTATTTCTGTTTAAAATAAGGTGAACATGTATATGCACACACACACACATGTGCCTGCTGATCTGCTGCAAGCGAAAGTAGTGTGCACCAGGAGAACGAGTACCATTTTCGTTCGTCTGTTTAAGTTTATGGAGAAAAGGGACAAGGCGGGGGAAGTAGAAAGAAAGGCCGACGCAGAGAACGGAGTGAAAAGAGCACCTAGAAAGACAGAGAGAAGGGGGGACCAAATGCATGGGAAAAGATTAAAACACAGGAACCATAGCATAAAAGGAGGGAAGGTGGCACGGTATAGCCCCACCTGGTCAGATCTGGGAGGCTAAGCAGGGTCAATACGTCCATCTTGCCTCAACGAGGGCCAGGGCTTTTTCTGCCCCGGCCCCCACCTGGCGGAATGAGCTCTCATATGAGGACAGGGCCCTGCGGGACCTTCTACAGTTCTGCAGGGCCTGCAAGATGGAGCTCTTCTGCCGGGCTTTTAGTTGAGGTGGTGGGCGTCCTCTTTTTGATCTTTCTATTGGGCCACCCCTTCAGTGGATCAGATCTGGGTAATACCGTATCCGGAACCCAATTGTGACAAGTTACATCTGTTGAGGCTCCGATGTGACATACAGAATTTGCACTGTATTTTATCTGATGTATTTTAAACTGTTTTTAATTACTGTATATTACATTTGATGGAACCCGCCCTGAGCCCTCTGTGCGGGGAGGGCGGGATACAAATCAAATAAAATAAATACTTTGTTATATCTCAAGATCAGGCAGCTCTTTCTTTAATCAGTGATTTCCGTGTATTAGAGGGAGGGCGGGATACAAATCCAGTAAAATAAATACTTTGTTATATCTCAAGATCAGGCAGCTCTTTCTTTAATCAGTGATTTCCGTTTATTAGAACAGAACACTCAACAACAACACAGACAGAATAACCCCAACTTATATACAGTTTGGAACTGGCTAAACCACACCCCTAGAACAGTAAGGTCCAATCATGAAGTGAGTGCTTAGGATCAATAGGGTTTGTTGCCGCTGAAAGTCTTAGTCTTCTCTGATTGGTCCATTGCACAACGGCAGCCAATCAGGCTGTTGATTTTCGGATACTGAGAGTCTACGGAGCTTGTGACTGAAGCTCAGGCTCATTCATATAACACAATACAGAACATACTTCAGTGGGAGACGACCCAAGAAAGGCTCTTGTAGAGGAAGCCAGTGGTAATGACAGACCACCTCTGCTTCTCACTTGCCTTGAAAGCCATTTGTTGGGGGTCACCATAAGTCAGTTGTGACTTGATAGCACTTACATATGTATGGCATAGCGATGGGTTTTGGATTTGGCCAGGTGGGTAACCCACCTCATGAGCCCAAGGGCAAAACCAGGCAGATGGCTGAACAAAGGTTCAAGCTGCTGTTAAAGCCATGTGGAGAGTCAAGTGGGAAGCAAGGATCCTTCGGCAGGTGATGAACCCCATGTGGCCACCGGTTAAATGTCCCGTCTGTCTTTAACTCAGTGTTCATTTGCCAAAACACACCACCAGTCCCAGTGACTCAGCAGAGCCATCATGTAAAATGGAACCTCCTGCCACTGCTAATTTGAAGAACTTGAGCAAGTGACATGGAAACGAATTTCATGTCTCTGAGATTTTCCAGTTCAGTCTCAAAGCGGTCAAGCTCCATCAGGCTCAAACATATTTGGAGTGTCTCCTCCCCTCTGTTTTCAAACGCCCTCTGCCTTGCATCGGACTGCTCTGAGACATAAAAGGTACAGATAATCTCCGAACAAAAACTGCAGAATGCAAACATGGCAGGCGGTGACTGTTTGCACAGCTAGATGTATTTTTAACACTATATCCTGTAAGTTATTATGGTTCTAATTTTAGACTTGAGGGATATAATCTTGATTTTGCTTCCTTGCAAATAATCCCACCGGAAATCACAGAGGGCCGCAGCGAATAAGTGATTTCAGGATTGCTCCGTAAACGGGGAAGTGTTCGACCATGGGACAAAAGAGCATTTGTTACAGGCTTACCAACCTCCAGGTGGCACCTGGAGATCTCCCATTATTCCAGTTGATTTCCAGATTACCAAGATCAGCTCCCCTGGAGAATATCCAAAAAGCAAGGGGGGAAGACTAGTGTCACAGGCAGTGTTCCCTCTAAGCTGAGTTGGTGTGAGCTAGCTCAGTTTTTTAGCCTCTGGCTCACAGATTTTTGTCCTCACTCAGGAAGGGATGTGACTCCAGAGCAAACTGATTTATGCAGCAGCCAAATCGCTGGCTCACAACTTTAATCCCAGCAGCTCACAAAGTAGAATTTTTGCTCACAGGACTCCACAGCTTAGAGGGAGCATTGGTCACAGGAGTCCCACATATACAAATTCTACTATTTTATTTATTTACTTATTTTTCACACTTTTACCCTGCCCTCCCGCCGAGGCAGCTCAGGGCGGCTTGCAAATAATTAATACCAATATACAATTAAAACCAATTATTACAACTAATACAATGCCTTACCATGAACCATAAAACATTACAATAAATAATAAATAATACTAGTAAAAAACACCATCAAAGATTGTCAAAATAATATATTCAACAATTATAAGGTTGGTAATGATGTCACAACAACAACATTAATGCATACTGTAACTATAATAGGGCATAAGATGCAATATTTCCTCCTTTGAAGATAAGACATAAAGTCCATGTAGTCAGTGTAACTTGATAGGAGGACCTATGATTCGCTTCTTACACCATGAATCTTGTGGTCTGTTGAAATTGCTGAAATCAGGTTCCACTTCCACAGCTGGCAAACTGAAGAAGTCAAAGGAAACGCATCTTCCAAGTATCTAGAATGGGCGTCTTTGCAAAGGCTGTTTGGACAATGTTATGACTATGTGGACTCCTCCTATCAAGTTACACTGACTACATGGACTTTATGTCTTATCTTCAAAGGAGGAAATATTGCATCTTATGCCTTATTGTAGTTACAATGGCCCTGGTCACACGGGGCAGATGTGTGGGGGAGGCGTGGCTGTTCGCCCCGGAGCAAAATAAAGCACGGTAGCCTGATCACACGGTCCGCACTTAGGCTGTTAGCTGGCGATCACACAGTGATGCTGGAGCGTGGCAAAGAAGCGGCGCGGCAAGCGTTTCACGTTTGTGCGCACGTGCAGTTCCGCGGAGCAGCACTGCTTTCAGTTACGTGTTTGTGCGCATGCGCTTACGAAAAACATCCAGTTTGCAACGGGATGTGATGGGCACCGGATGCCACGGGATACTAGCGCTCCCGTGATCAGACGCCCGCCCCTGCCCCACGTTTTCCGGATACTAGTGCACTTTCCACAGTACTTTTTTACTGCACATCTTCGGCGGGATGCCATGGGTTGGACACGGGTGTGCTACGCTTCCCAGATGTTGCGGTGTGATCGCACTCCGAAAATCCACCTGACATTCGTGCCTTTAGCACGGCAAATCCTCCGTGTGACCGGGGCCAATATGCATTAATGTTGTTGTTGTGACACCACCAACTTTATAATTGTTTAATATATTATTTTGGCAATATTTGATGGTGTTTTCTACTAGTAGAATTTGTATATTTGGGACCCCCGGAGAATATGACTGCTTTGAATGATAGACTCCACGGCAGGGGTGGCCGAACTTGCTTAACGCAAGAGCCGCACAGAATAAACGTCAGATGTCTGAGAGCTTCAAGACGTGAACAAATATCACACACACGTTTTCATTGCAAAATATGCAAATTTGCTTTTTATTAACATTAAATTAGACTGTGTGAAAGAGCTGCATGCGGCTCCCGAACTGCAGTTTGGCCACCCCTGATCTATGGCATTATACCCCGCTGAGGTCCCTCCCTTCCCTTCCTCAGGCTTCACCCCCCAAAATCTCCAGGTATTTCCCAACACAGAGCTGGAAACCCCAATTTGGGATGGCTGTCCAGTGAGCTTTCAGCTCAGCTCATGCTTTATGGGGGAGTCTGAGCATGGAGAAGGCCCCTGCCCACCAGTTTGAAGGTTTCATCTAAACTAAACCAGGCACTTCCTACAGATACCTGGGTGCTCACAGTAGTATCTCAAGCAGAGTTATACCCTTCTAAGTATGTTGGGCTTAGAAGGGTACAAGTGTGGGCCTGCAAGACCAGCTGGTGGGGGTGGAGGGGAATCCCATCACATGAACACACATGAACATACATGAAACCCTTGGTCCATCAAAGATGTTATGTACGTGGACCGCCACCAGGGGTCCGCGGCACATGCAGGAGCTTGGCTCCTGGAACAAAGGAAACTTTGGATCCTGGTTTCCCCCAGCCCCAAACAATAGCCACTTTGGCGGGACATTCAAACCCTCCAATGGGAATAGGGGGTGCTGGGTGGATATGTATATAGTTGGCCCTATCGGGCCGTTAGAGTTAGTCTTAGTCTTGTGTTAAGTACAATAAACGTGTGCAACCGCATGTCGTCGTCCGAGTCCTCCATGCGGTGAACCCAGTACTTTCCAAAAGACACTATTGTCTACTCAGACTGGCGGCAGGTCTCCAGCTGAGGTCTTTCACACCACCTTCCGCCAGATCTTTTAACTGGAGATAACTGGGGATCGAACCTGGGACCTTCTGCATGCCAAGCAGATGCTCTCCCACTGAGCCACACAGCCAGCCCCTACATCTCCCCCACACATTTTCTTGCCGGGCCCACGTGGCTTTCCCGCAGCAACCGTCAGGCCCACTACGCTCCTGGGATCCAAGGCAGCTGCTGTGACTCTACCACACTGAGGGTAGGAAAGTATTTTACTTTGGGGGGATTTAAATGCCCCAGGGATTTATTTATTTTTTAAGGTTTCAGATTTTTCTGCAAACTTGGGAGGGTCACACAAATTTGCAGAATAATCTGTTTAGTGCAAGTGTGCCCCTGATCTGTGGATTTAGATATCCACAGATGGGGTCCACACTTGAGAGATATACCAATAATTCAGCTTAGGGTGGCACTATTAAGAGTACCTGAATAACTGCACAAAAGTGCTGATTTCTCAGATCAAGTCAAGATAAGAGAGCGGGTGAGAACATTATTTCCTGGTGAACCATGGTGAGAACCCTTTATCTGTTCCCAAGAACATCTCCTGTCTCAGGTGTCAAGGTTGAGTATAAGGAGAAGCAATACTGGAGCGACCAAAACACTGAAAACCTGGTTTACATATGATGAAGACATATGCTGCCCGTAGGCATGGCCTGAAGGTGTGAAACTAGTATTATGAACTGGCAATCACTAATCAGGCTTTCTTATCTCCTGTCTTATCGTTTCGGGCAACTCTCCAATGCTGGTAGACAAACTAGGGAAACGATAAGGCAGCCCAGTTGTGTTTGACATCTTCGAAACTGAGGCTGTGAATGAACTTTCCCTCACTCTTGAGCTAAGTGTGAGTCACAACCTTCACAATACCACTCAATAAACTGAAATCGTTACTGCATTCCTTGCTTCATTTTCATCGCTGAGTCTTACCTATACAAATATTGTTTTTCCAGTAAATTAGGATGGCTCATTGATATGCGGCTGTCGATTTCTTATCCTCCTTAATTGAGGCCTGAGGTCATGAGGAAATGTGGACGCCTGGGCCTCACCGTGACGACAGCAGGCACTTTCCTTTAATATTCAACATCAATTAAAAAATGAGCAAGTGTGAGGAAAAACCATCCAAGGACTATCCGCTGAATGCTTCAAGAAGAAATAAGTGGCTGGGAGCCAGGGGTCCACCCTGCAGATACTGTGTGGCGTCTGGATGCGCCAACTGGCCTGACTAGATATTAATGTGGCTTGGGCCGGCAGTGGGGCAGAGCCACCGATGGGTGGGGGGGCTCAACCCCACAGCTCGCTAGCTCAAAAGAGAGAGGTGGGCTGGCAAAAGGGGGAGAGTGGAGCCTGGGTAGAGAGGGCTGGAGACCTCTGGAAGAGAGGCAGGCCTCAGTGGCACCCCAACAAGGGAAGAAGAAGAAGAGGAGAAGAGATTGGATTTATACCCCACCCTTCACTACCCAAAGGTGTCTCAGAGTGGGTTACAAACTCCTTTCCCTTCCCCTCCGCACAACAGACACCCTGTGAGGTAGGTGGGGCTGAGAGAGCTCTTCACAGAAATTGCTCTTTTCAATAACAGCTCTGACAGAACCAGGGCTATTTTTGGGCAGGAACGCACAGGAACAGAGTTCCGGCTGGCTCCTGAGTTGGCTATACCCAGCAGGAACTCATTAGCATAATAGGCCACACCAAACAGCAGAAACTCATTAGCTCATTGGCTACATTAGGGGTGTGTGGCCTAACATGCAAAGGAGTTCCTGCTATAAAAAAACAAGGTAAACAGACAACAACAAACAAGGTAAACAGAATAAGAAGCAAAAGGTGGGTGTGTCTGGATGACCACACTTCTGCGAACATGGGGTGTGTGGCCTAATATGCTAATGAGCTGTGCTGTCAGGGGCGTGTTCTAATAAGCAAATGAACTTCTGCTGTTGGGTGTGACCTATTATGCTAATGAGTTCCTGCTGGGCTTTTTCTACAAAAAAAAGCCCTGGACAGAACTCTGGCTTGCCCAAGGTCATCAAGCCAGGTGCAAGTGAAGGAGTGGGGGAATCAAACCCGGTTCTCCCAGATTAGAGTCCGCGCACTTAACCACTACACCAAACTGGCTATAAGAGGCCAACAGAGAGGATGAGGAGAACTGAAAGCAGTCCTGTCGCATTTACCTGGTGGTGAGGCAGTGGCTGGAAGAAAGAAGGCCGGTGGAGGATTGGGGAGCACAAGGGACCGGTAAAGGAAACAAGTAACTGTGTAAATGCCAGGGAAGAAAGCAAATAGGAAAGGTCCATCAAAAGGTCTGTGGCCCAACTGTCCTAAGGGTGAAAGTGGACTTCTTCCAGTCTTCAGGGCAAAGAACCCAAAAGCATTGGTACGACTGACAAGCACTTGGTATTTATTTCTGCTGAAGCCATACATGACGCCAGGGCTGTTTTTGGGCAGGAACGCACAGGAACAAGCACCCGGGCAAGCCAAAGGAAGGCATGGGGTGTGGCCTGATATGCTAATGAGCTACAGTGTCGGGGTGTGGCCTGATATGCTAATGAGTATCTGCTGTTGGGTGTGGCCTATTATGCTAATGAGTTCCTGCTGGGCTTTTTCTACAAAAAAAGCTCTGCATGACGCAATGAACATGAAGCTGAGCAAACTCCGGAGGATGACGGAGGACAGGAGGGCCTGGCGTGATGTGGTCCATGGGGTCGTGGAGAGTCAGACTTGACTGTGCGACTCAACAACAGCAACAACAAAGCCATACATAAAGCTAGTGTGCAGTAATAAACAAAAACATTTGGCTAGGGAAACCTGGGTTCCAGTTCCTGCCCAGTTACAAAGCTCCTTGTCTTTGACTATGTTCTGACATAACACAAAACCATGGTATATTTGGACTGTGACTTGTGAGAGCAGAGTCAACCAATGCTAGTCCCAAAGCCTTCTGGGAGGGCCTTACCAGGGAACAAGCCAGGATTAAACCAGGGTCAAGCCAGCATGTCCACTTCACACATCATACAAAACGTCTAATTGCGATTAGTAAACTGAGTTCAGATCCTAGTTCTGGTCTGGTTTGATGGACCCTAACTAACCATAGGAAGCGGAGTGGCTCCCATTCAGAGGATCACACGCACCATGGCACATGAAGCTGCCATATACTGAATCAGACCTTTGGTCCTTCAAGGTCAGTACTGTCTACTGAGACTGGCAGTGGCTCTCCAGGGTCTCAGGTGGAGGTCTTTCACATCACCTGCTGCCTGATCCTTTTAACCAGAGATGCCGGAGATTGAACCTGGAACCTTCTTCATGCCAAAGTCAGGCGGTTCCACTGAGCCACAGATCTTCCCCTCAGACCATCTTTAGTTGAGGAAACAGTGGTTTTGCAGTGTCTGAACAGAGTCAGTCACATTTTCTCAGCCTAACCTACACGAGACATTTGTTGGAAAGATATGCTTGGGGAAAAGGTGTGAGATATATTAAAGGAATAGTGGATGTAATTAATAACGTTAAACACAGGACACTGCCTGTCTTTATGCATTTGATACTCTGTACTGACTTTAGGGCTCTACCACAAAATTCCTGGCTATGGTTTTGCCTGAAACCTACCTGTCTTAATAATATTAAGTCCCTTTCCCCATGACCGGGGAGCTGCGGTGGCTCAAGTGGTTAAGATGCTGAACTGCAGGCTATGGAAGGTCAGTAGTTCAGTAGTTTGAGACCCAGGTGCCACATGATGGAGTGAGCTCCCATCTCTAGTTCCAGGTCCTGCCAACCTAGCAGTTCGAAAGCAAGAAATTGCAAGTAGATAAATAGGTACCACTTCGGGTGGGAAGGTAACAGCGTTCCGTGCGCCTTGGTGTTTAGTCATGCTGGCCACATGACCATGGAAACGTCTTCGGACAGCGCTGGCTCTTCGGCTTTGAAACGGAGATGAGCACCGCAACCCTAGAGTCGGACTTGACTGGCTTTCGAGCAAGGGAACCTTTACCTTTACCTTTACTTTTTCCCCATGACACCACAGGTCCTTCAAATATGAATAGGCCAGAGTGCCCTTTTCTCAGTAAACAGGGAAGAAATACCGCATGACACACTGGCTCTTCACACTCTTTTCTAAGTATGAGCCACGGTGAGTCATGGTAACCACAATTAAATTAGAGGGCGGAGACGGGGCGGATTAAAAAAGAGGTACAGCAAGCCTCTTTTGTTCTCTTCAGTGTGCACTTTAACTCTATAAAAGATTTTACCTATAACCTGGAAATGAGATTTTTCTCTCTCACTGGACTAGGGTTGCCAAATGTTACCTACCTTGCCAGTGGGGGACTCCTGCGCGGCTCCCGGTGCGTGCTCGTGTGCGAAGCACACGCACACCACATGCACGTCACAGGGAAGTGACGTTTTCCTTTGTATGGCCGTGGCCCCGCCCCCAGCGTGCCCGGCGTTATAACATCACTTGGCCGTGGCCCCACCCCCAGCGTGCCCGGCATCATAACATCACTTCCCTGTGACGTGCACCCCGGGGCAGGGTTCCCCCCGGGGCCCGATTCCCCGGCGTTGGGGAATGGGCCTCTGGGGCGGGGGGATTTCTGCCCCCCGGGGGGATTTGGCAGCCCTACACTGGACTTAATTTTTCCCCAGTGCTAGTTTGGTGTAGTGGTTAAGTGCGCTGATTCTAATCTGGGAAAACCGGGTTTGATTCCCCACTCCTCCACTTGCACCTGGCTGGATGACCTTGGGCAAGCCGTAGTTCTGACAAGAGCTGTCCTTGAAAAAGAGCAGTTCCTGTCAAGAGCTCTCTCAGCCCCACCTACCTTACAGGGTGTCTGTTGTGGGGAGGGGAAGGGAAAGGAGTTTGTAAGCCGCTCTGAGACACCTTTGGGTAGTGAAGGGCGGGGTATAAATCCAATCTCTTCTCTTCTTCTTCTAGCTCACCCAATGAAATAATGATTACATAAACTTGTTTCAAATTTACGAAGAGTCGGATTATACATGCAAAGATGCCACTGAATTCCCTCTTCACAGAAGTCCTCAGGCTTCCATAGCTCTCTGTGACAGGGTGTTTGCTGACCTCCAGGTGGGGTCTGGAGATCATCTGGAAATACAGCTGACCTCCGGACTACAGAGATCGGCTCCCCTGAAGAAAATGGCTGCTTTGGATGGTGATGTCTATGGCGTTCTATCCTGCTGAGGTTCCCCCCAAACTCCGCCCAACCCGTCTCCGCCCCCCCAAATCTCCAGGAGTTTCCCCAACCCGGAGGTGGCAACTCTAAGTGGAGATGGTCCTGTATGACTGGGGAGTTCACACATTTTCCAGTTTAGTTGCAATGGCCCCAGGTGGATTGGCTCTTCAACCCACTGGGAAAGTTCCTGATTTGATAACTGTCTGGGTTGATTTCTTTTAGGACTGACCGATTTGATCTCCTTGCAGTCCAAGGGACTCTCAAGAGTCTTCTCCAGCACCATAATTTAATAGAATGTATTCTTTGGCGCTCGGCTTTCCATATATTGCAACTCTCACAGCCATACATGACTACTGGGAATACCATTGCTTTGACCATGCGGACTTTGACCATATGGACTTTTGTTTGTTTTGTTTTGTTTGTTTTTGTTCCTGGGATCCAGGATCACTGCAGACGGTGACGGCAGCCATGAAATTAAAAGGCGCCTGCTCCTTTGGAGGAAAGCGATGGCACGCCTAGGCAGCATGATAAGAAGTACTGACTACTCACACCCTTCTAGACCACTCTGTCCCTCTACAGTTCTAATTCAATTTGCTACGGTTGTAGTGATTCTCACGATTTCGGCATCTAGCAAGATCAGAACTACTGAGCTCTCATAGTAGACGCACTCAGATACTTCCAGTTCACCGAAGGCTTTCTCTGTGCGCTCTCCTCAAATGGAACTGAGGTAGGAAAGGGGAAAGATCTCAAGCTTTCCTTCTTATATGAAGTCAGGAGATTGCACTATTCGAGTCACACTGGCTTCTTTCATTCGCATGGCTCCCTGGAGGTCCTAAGATGTCGTGGTTTAGTGTGGGGCCTCCCTCCCAGAAATACAGTTCCCTGGAGAGAGGGAACGGAGCGTCTGAGCAGTTGCTAACAATGTCTCCTGCACAGGGTGAGCACGCGTGGCACAGAAAGGGTCCATCGGGGACAGGCTGGCGGAACATCACCAAGCCTCTGCAAGCCTCCACGCAAGTTGAAGAAACAGGGAACATGACTTCGTCTGGGTAACTACCAGTCACTTCAGCCATTGCTGCTTGTTGGGTATTACAAGTTGAAAACACTTAGTATATCTAGGGTTAAATGTTTGTTTATGTTACTCACAGGAAGTCACACGTTTCTCATGTAACCAATGTTCTTTAGATGTAGAAAGCCCGGGAATTTTCTCCCTGATCTAGGGATTTGATTGGGACTAAAGTGTCAAGGTGTATTACCATTTTATGGCTTCTCTTCCCGTCTTTGTTTGGTGTTCTGAAGAACAATAAGAGCAGCCATACTCTCTCTCTTCTAGTTTTGTCTTTGTAGAGTAAGGATGTAGCCGATTATGCTCTGTTGTTATTTTCATCCCAGTTACCCTTCCCATGCTAGAATTTAGTAAAAACTTTATATTTTAATCACACATGGACTCTCAGTCTGAATTATTTTCCTCTGGCTCTGCTGGACTATCTTATCTCTGCTAAATACCATTTTTCAATATCTCACTATCACCCAACACTGCTGCTGGTCAACTGTGCACAACTCTCTTTCACTTTACAATGCAGCGGCCCAAAGAGAAACTTTACTTCTTCACCCAAAGAGTAATTGGCACATGGAATTCACTGCTGCAGGAAGTGGTGGCAGGTACAAGCATAGACAGCTTCAAGAGGGGACTGGAGAAACGTATGGAGGAGAGGTCCATCGGTGGCTGTTAGCCACAAGGGGGAACACTATGTCTGGGAGAGGGATGTTCTGTATTCTCAGTGCTTGGGGGGGCAACAGCGGGAGGGTTTCTGGAGTTCTGGTCCCACTGGTGGACCTCCTGATGGCACCTGGATTTTGGACTCTGTGTGACACACAAATGTTGGACTGGATGGGCCATTGGCCTGATCCAACATGGCTTCTCTGATGTTCTTAAAACTGCAGAGCTCCGGACTTCTGGTCGATGGCGACGTGTCCACGGACCTATTCCCTGGACCTCCAGGGATAGGTTTGTACTCCAGCCGGGGAAAGGGGCCCCGGGGGCTCGGTGAAGAGTCCAGGGCCAGGGAACTTTAAAGAGGCGGCCTCTTCAAGGACGGAATGCCCGAGAATCGAGGCACTTCTTTGTTCCAGTGGTTCCTCCGGCCGTGAGGCCGTATGGCACTAGCAACGCTGGCCGGGTCAAGCGAAGAAGATCCAGCGATTTAAACGAGGTCGGAAGACCTGCAATGAACGTGAGTCATGCTTAAGTGATTTTAAACTAAAGAAGCTCCCCAAGTCCCTAAAAGCTAAACGGAGGAGGCGAAGGGTGGGGTGGGGGACGCCTCCCACGTGACGCCCATAAAACGAACTGTAAGAAATGCGAAAGGGGGGGGGAAACGGAAGAAAAAGCAGCGAGACCTGTCTAGAGGCACTTACCCGATGGGCATCTAACATTTAGGCGCATATTCAGAGACTTTCTCATAAACCAGAAAAGTAAACAATCGTATAAAATGGCGGGGAAGAAGGACAAGAACAGACTTCTTAAAACAAAGGGATCAGAGAGTCCCCGAACGGAAGTGGCTAGCGATACAGCTAAAGCTGTAGCTGAATGTATGCGCCCTCTGCTGGAGCGGCTGAATACTTTTAAAGAACTGATGGCAAAGGTGACAGAAGGCATCACTGCAACTCAAACGCAGATAGGAGATATGATTCAAGTCATGAAACAGGATGCTGAAAAAATAAAGGAGGTGACTGCAACTACGAAAAAAGTTAAAAAGAAGGTGGAAAAGCTGGAAGAACGGTTTCTGTCAAGAGCTCTCTCAGCCCTGCCTACCTCACAGGGTATCTGTTGTGGGGAGGGGAAGGGGAAGGAGTTTGTCTCCAGGATCCACCCCCAAGATCTCCAGGACTTCCCCAAAGCAGGAGTTAGCAACCATAGCTCCAGCATAGAGCTCAAGGTAACGGAATAATTCAGTGGCACAGACCTAATCAGTGGCTGCGGTGGCTCAAGTAGTTAAGACACTGAACTGCAGACCAGAAGGTCGGTAGTTCAGCAGTTTGAGACCTGAGTGCCGCATGATGGAGTGAGCTCCCGTCTCTGGTCCCAGCTCCTGCCAACCTAGCAGTTCGAAAACAAGAAATTGCAAGTAGATAAATAGGTACTGCTTTGGTGGGAAGGTAACAGCGTTCCGTGCGCCTCGGCGTCTAGTCATGCCAGCCACATGACTACAGAAATGTCTTTGGACAGCGCTGGCTCTTCAGCTTGGAAACGGAGATGAGCACCGCATCCCTAGAGTCGGATTCAACTGGCTTTCGAGCAAGGGAAACTTTTACCTTTACTTACAGACCTAATCACCTTTGAAATGTACTTTTGATGGCATGTTGCTGTTTTGGAATTGTGATTTACATTAGAGTCATCTGCAGCACCCTCCCTGCGTGCGGTGGTACAGGCCCATTCGACAGAACATTGGAATCGCTCCAGAGTATGTGGCTGTAGGACAGAACTCTCAGTATCTGGGGAAGAAAATACAAATGTGTTTACCTTCTACGAGATACAAATCTATGACATAAGCCTGAGAACTGGAAATATTTCTCATCCAGAGAGACCAGGTACAAGTCAGTTCTTGCAGAATTTTCCTATCCCGAATCTTGCAATTTGTGTTATGTTCAGATAGGAAAAACCGTACAATCCTCACCAACCTTGTTGGCTATTACTAATCCAGTGACTGGGACATTGCTAAGTAATGTTTGCTGATGGAACCTTTTGTGGTCATCATGTACTGGGTGCTGGAAGGAAGCAATCCCTCACAGAGGGGACCCGTGTTTCCGAGCCGTGTTTATAGAGCTCCCTTGATTACTCAAGAGTACAAAGAGGGCACAGAGTCTGTGGCAGGTGCTTGTGGGAGGGAATCGTTTATATATGCATGTTCGGAATACTCTGTGCAGTCAATAATTCAGGATATACCCCCAGGACATTAGAGAAGGAAACATCATGTCATGGGCGGGAAAAAAAATTAGCAATAGGTATTAGGGTGGAGCGATCGAGTACCGGCTATAATAATATAAATGTACACAAGGAAGTAATGCAGTTCTTGCTAGGATTTTATATGCAAAATACTGGAGGAGAAGAAATAACCTGCAAGCTATTAGAATCGGCAGAATGGACAAACTAACTTTGTTATTACAAGATAAAAAAGAAGAGACTTTTGAGAAAACATGGTCAAGACAAGTGGATTGAGGCGTATTTGCGAAGATGCACATTATAATTACTAAACTATCATAGTAATATAGTTTAAAACTATTCTGGTATATATAATACTCAACCGGATTAGGTGCATAAAACAATGGTATTATGTATGCAAAATAGTTAACAGTTACAATGAGTACAAGCTTCCTTTTTTTGTGTGTCATCATGTCTTGTGAACTGTGTTGTCTGTCTTTTTTCTCTGTAGAAAATTAATAAAAATCTGTTTAAAACAGAGCAGGAAGTAATGCAGTGCTTATGAGCTGAAGGAAAGCGTCAACATTTTCAAGACCAAGACTAAGGATTCTGGACAAGAAATGGAACTGTTTATGCAGGGCTGGCCCTACCGTGAGGTAGAGAAAAATGGCCAGCTTAAGGCAGCAGATTTTGAGCACCATTATAAAAGAACAAAGGAGCTGCGGTGGCTCAAGTGGTTAGGATGCTGAACTGCAGGCTGAAAGGTCGGTAGTTCAGCAGTTCGAGACCCGAGTGCCACGTGACGCTCCTGTTTCTGGTCCCAACTCCTGCCAACCTAGCAGTTCGAAAGCAAGAAACTGCAAGTAGATAAATAGGTACCACTTCGGTGGGAAGGTAACAGTGTTCTGTGCGCCTTGGCGTTTAGTCATGCCAAGCACATGACCACAGAAACGTCTTCGGACAGCACTGGCTCTTCGGCTTGGAAACGGAGATGAGCACCGCAACCCTAGAGTCGGATTCGACTGGCTTTCGAGCAAGGGAAACCCAAAAGAACAAACGGTCAAGTTACTTCATGTATTGCCATATATTCGCTCTGTGGTTGTGGTGAGGGCGCCATCTGCTTTGTCCACCTGCAGCATGACTTGAGCCCATTCTGGGTTCATGAGCACATTAACCCCTCCACAACTGAGCAGAACTACCCCTAGGTTTGTCTTGCGGTAGTGTTTCCATCAGTCTGTTTTGTTTCCAAGCAAGACAGAAATATCCGAACATCTGGGAAACATCAAACGTAAATGATGGATTCAGATTGCCGTTCCTCCTCCCCACAATGCGCACTGGACTTTTACGTTGGAGTTTGATCCCTCATGTTGGGAATCAGAGGGTAAGGGTATCTGAAAGGGGTACACCGGATGGTGGGTTCCCCCACCAACTTCATTACTAAGTTAATATCACCATGAAATCCAAGGAAGGTGAGGAAGTGAAAAGGTCCATCTGAATCCAGCCAAAGGGTTGAATCCGACTGACTGTTCCACTGGCGAAAAGGGGGAGAGGACTAGAGATCCCCTTTGACCACTGGACAGGCTCGGTGAGGGATCCTGGGATTTGCATGGACAAAAGAAATGAGAGACGGGGAAGGGCTGCACTGAGGAACAGAACTAGGTGAGACTAAGTGGAAAAGCTGGTCGGATCACACCCAACTTTAATTGATTTTGTAACTGTGATGTGTAACGATGTTCAGGCGTGCCACTGAGCAAAGGAAGACGAAGGGATTTCATTGTGTGTGTATGTGTGTATTTATAGCCAGGTTCAAAAACCCACTTGGGTATATTCAAGATAAAATTGCAGGACACGTCAAAGGATTTTTTGTAATAATCTTCTTTTTCACATTTTATATTAACTGTAACGCCCAGCTCATTCACTTTTTCTTTTTCACTGCACGGGCGGGAGATTTGTGCCTTTAACATGCACCCTTAAAATATAGGTACATTTAAGTCTTTTGCTGCTTTAGGGAGGGTAGAGCATCTGCTCGACATGCAGAAGGCCCCAGGTTCAATCCCCAGTATCTCCAGTGAAAAGATCTGGCAGTAGATGATGTGAAAGGCCTCTGCCTGAGACCCTGGAGAGCCACTGCCAGCCCGAGTAGCCAATTCTGACTTTGATGGACCAAAGGTCTGATTCAGTATAAGGCAGCTTCATGTGTTCATGTGCTCACTTGATGTGCAACTCCCAACGTTGGCCAGAGAGACCGTTGCGTCTTAGGAATAAAGCCCCTGTGTCCTGAAACATGGGGGTTGGATCCTGCCAATCATTCTTTGGACAGCCTTACCCCACCTTCAGAACTCGTCGTTCCTGGAAGGCCTCCGACAAGCAATTAGGTGTGAGTGACTTCGGCAGCACATGCCCTGCCTGCTGGACCGGGAAGACCGGCTTTTCCTAGCCAAACACACCCCCAGCTCCTCACCCGTGTTTCCCTTGCCACAAAGATGCTTTGCTGACCTCCACGGCTTGCTCTGAGGAGCACAGTCTCCCCGGGAAGTCCACGTCAGGTTACTTGTCCTGTCCTGCCCTGCCCCGGGACGGCTCCACAGTCTGCCATGATTCCTGGGTGAAGAGGATCACTAAACAACTTAAAAAGCTGAGGGCACAGAGGCTGATGTTGCTGTGAGACCCGTGAGACCGGGGAGTTCAGCAGCCTGTGTCTCAGCAAACCTTTACCGCAATCAGGTGGTATTTAATTGGCTCTCCATGAAGATGATTAAGAGGGACGACAACCACACCACACCAGACTTGGTGTGGAAGGATAGCCAGGGAATTCCTAAATTTTCCCCGGGGTTTTTTTTTGGGGGGGGGGGGAGAACAGGTGTTGGAACTTTCAATAGGGAAACAAACTTTTCAGTCTGTATACTGAAAATTCGTGGACTTTTAAATGTTCATTTATTTATTCTTCACATTTCTACCCTGCTCTCCCAGCCGAAGCCGGCTCAGGGTGGCTTACATGAAATCGGCACATGGTTACAATAAATGATTAAAACATTTTAAAACAGTGCTGAAGCCAATTAACAATAACATAATAAGTGCTAGTATTGTTGTTATTAAAACAGCGATGGCTCTCTTCCCATAACCGGTTCGTAGATCTTCCTCGAATATCTTGCAGGCGGCTGGCACAGACTGTTATTACGACTTCTGAAGGCAACGGGCTTCCTATCCTAGTTGTTAGTGGTGGCGGCGGCTCCAAAGGCCTGGTGGAAGAGCTCCGTTTTACAGGCCCTGCGGAACTGTAAAAGTTCCACAGGGCCCTGATCAATGTTCCCTCTAAGCTGTGGAGCCTCGTGGGCAAAAATTCTACTTTCTGAGCTACTAGCATTAAAGTTGTGAGCAAACGATTTGGCTGCTGCATAAATTACTTTGCTCTGGAGCCATCCTTCCTGAGCGAAGGCAACAATGTGTGAGCCAGAGGCTAAAGAACTGTGAGCTAGCTCACACTGACTCAGCTTAGAGGGAACACTGGCCCCGATTCCTCTGAGAGTTCATTCCACCGGGATGGAGCCGCCACAGAGAAAGCCCTGGCCCTGGTTGTCGAAAGCCTGGCCTCCTTAAGACTCGGGAGAGCCAGTTGGCTCTGGGCCCCTGAACGCAGTGCTCTCTGGGGAATATAGGGAAAGGCGGTCCCTCGGGTATGTAGGCCCCTGACCATAAAGGGCTTTAAAGGTAAGAACCAGCATCTTGAAATGAATTCGGTATGCTATCGGCAGCCAGTGCAATGCCTTTAGCGCAGGCTGGATTGGGATTTTGAAAAAGAATTTTGTAGAAGAGGTTCTGGATCGGGGTTTTTAAAACTCCTGGATTGTTTTTTTTTTAAAGAATTTTGTAGAAGAGGTTCTGGAACTCCATTCCAACGTGTTCCCCCAGGGAAAAAAAGTCCCGATTATACCCTTCTAAACCCATCGACTTCAACGGATTTAGAAAGGTGTAACTCTGCTTAGGAATACATGGTAACAGTGTAATCCTAAGTATATTTTCCTGATATAAAACCCCTTGGGATAGACTTGAGTAGTAGGATTCTGAGTATAATTGCTTAGGGTTTCTCTCTTAGATCCTCATGACACATTGGCAGACATGGAGTTCAAGATTACGTCCCACTATAGTGAGCTGGCAACTGTCACATGAACACACATGAAGCTGCCTTCTAGTGAACCAGACCCTGGGTCCATCAAAGTCAGTATTGTCTACTCAGACTAGAAGCAGCTCTCCTCTGGGTCTCAGGCAGAGGGTCTTTCTCATCACCTGCTGCCTGTTCCCTTTTTAACTGGAGATGTGGGGGACTGAACCAGGGACCTGCTGCATGCAAAGCAGATGCTCTACCACTGAGCCACAGCCCATCCCCAGAACAAAGGTGTGTCATTGGGGGGCTGCACACTGGGAAGTGTCCTTTTATTTGTTTTTGTTTTTCGTCCATACCATGCCTTTCTCCCCAGTGCAGAATACATCATTCTCCTCTCCTCTATTTTACCAGTTTGGTGTAGTGGTTAGGAGTGCGGACTCTAATCTTAGAGAACCAGGTTTGATTCCCCACTCCCCCACATGCAGCTGCTGGCATGACCTTGGGTCAGTCACAAGTCCTCTCAGAGCTGTTCTCTCAAGAGCAGTCCTCGAAAGAGCTCTCTCAGCCCCACCTACCTCACAGGGTGTCTGTTGTGGGGC
>NW_015163105.1:350122-357324 GCF_001447785.1 Gekko japonicus | reverse complement strand
TTGCTGGGGAAAAGATCAACAACCTCAGATATGCAGACGATACCACTCTGATGGCAGAAAGTGAAGAGGACCTAAAGAGCCTCTTGCTCAGGGTAAAAGAGGAGAGCGCAAAAGTGGGCTTGAAGCTCAACATAAAAAAAACTAAGATCATGGCATCCGGCCCCATCACTCCTTGGCAAATAGAAGGGGAAGTCGTGGAAGTAGTGACAGACTTCACGTTCCTGGGATCCCAGATCACCGCAGACTGTGACAGCAGTCATGAAATTAAAAGACGCCTGCTCCTTGGGAGGAAAGCGATGGCGAACCTAAACAGCATGATAAAAAGTAGAGACATCACCCTGCCAACAAAAGTCTGCATGGTCAAAGCAATGGTATTCCCAGTAGTCATGTATGGCTGCGAGAGTTGGACTATAAGGAAGGCCGAGTGCAGAAGAATAGATTCTTTTGAACTATGGTGCTGGAGAAGACTCTTGAGAGTCCCTTGGACTGCAAGAAGATCAAATCAGTCAATCCTAAAAGAAATCAACCCTGACTGTTCCCTGGAAGGCCAGATAATGAAACTGAGGCTCAAATACTTTGGCCACCAAATGAGAAGGGAGCACTCACTGGAGAAGACCCTGATGCTGGGAAAGATTGAAGGTCAAAGAAGACGGGGACGGCAAAGGATGAGATGGTTAGACAGTGTCATCGATGCAACGAACATGAAGTTGAGCAAACTTCAGAGGATGGCGGAAGACCGGAGGGCCTGGAGGGAGCTGGTCCATGGGGTCGTAAAGAGTCGGACTCGACTGTGCGACTAAACAACAACAAGAAGAGGTTCTGGATCGGGGGTTTTTAAAACTCCTGGATTGGGGTTTTTGAAAAGAATTTTGTAGAAGAGGTTCTGGAAGTCCATTCCAACGTGTTTTCCCAGGGAAAAAAAGCCCCGATTATACCCTTCTAAACCCATCGACTTCAACGGATTTAGAAAGGTGTAACTCTCCTTAGGAATACATGGTAACAGTGTAATCCTAAGTATATTTTCCTGATATAAAACCCCTTGGGATAGACTTGAGTAGTAGGATTCTGAGTAGAATTGCTTAGGGTTTCTCTCTTAGATCCTCATGACACATTGGCAGACATGGAGTTCAAGATTACGTCCCACTATAGTGAGCTGGCAACTGTCACATGAACACACATGAAGCTGCCTTCTAGTGAACCAGACCCTGGGTCCATCAAAGTCAGTATTGTCTACTCAGACTGGAAGCAGCTCTCCTGGGTCTCAGGCAGAGGGTCTTTCTCATCACCTGCTGCCTGTTCCCTTTTTAACTGGAGATGTGGGGGACTGAACCAGGGACCTGCTGCATGCAAAGCAGATGCTCTACCACTGAGCCACAGCCCATCCCCAGAACAAAGGTGTGTCATTGGGGGGCTGCACACTGGGAAGTGTCCTTTTATTTGTTTTTGTTTTTCGTCCATACCATGCCTTTCTCCCCAGTGCAGAATACATCATTCTCCTCTCCTCTATTTTACCAGTTTGGTGTAGTGGTTAGGAGTGCGGACTCTAATCTTAGAGAACCAGGTTTGATTCCCCACTCCCCCACATGCAGCTGCTGGCATGACCTTGGGTCAGTCACAAGTCCTCTCAGAGCTGTTCTCAGCAGTCCTTGAAAGAGCTCTCTCAGCCCCACCTACCTCACAGGGTGTCTGTTGTGGGGCAGGGAAGGGAAGCCACTCTGAGCCTCCTTTGGGTAGTGAAGGGCGGGGTATAAATCCAATCTCTTCTTCCTCTTCTTCTTTTTCCAACATCCCTATGAGGTACACATGAAACGGCCTTATACTGAATAAGACCCTCAGTCCATCGGTATTGTCTACTCAGACTGGCAACGGCTCTCCAGGGACTCAGGCAGAGGTCTTTCACATCACCTACTGCCAGATCTTTTAACTGGAGATGCCGGGGATTGAACTTGGGGCCTTCTGCATGTCGAGCAGATGCTCTACCGCTGAGCCACAGCCCCTCTCTGAGGTAGCTTAGGCTGAACGTGTATGACTGGCCCCAGGTCACACTGCAAGCTTCCCTGGCAGAGCAGGGATCTGAACACCCATGTCTCAGATCCTCATCCGACCCTCTTGCAGCTACGCCACATCAGCTCTCTTATGTCCGGTAAAGGCACAGAGCAAGAAAGAAAACTAAGATGCAGCCACTGATATCCGATCCATTTCAGAGGAAAACCAGGATGGTGACTACAGCTCCTGTAATGTTCAGTGCATGCGCTGTGCCAGGCAGAGGTCATTTCGGGGGGGGGGAACGCTGGGGAACGCAGTTCCCCCGGGTGAGGTGCAGGGGGCGGGGCACACGCACACGACGAAGCCCTGCCCCCCATTTCCGGCCCTCATTCATCCAGGAGGAGGCAGGAGAAGAGGGAGGGTAAGTTGCTTCCTCCCCGCCTCTCCCCACCCCTGCCTGCCTGGGGCCAGGGAGGGCCTTGGCGGGGCTTCCTCGCACTTCTGCCGGCCTTGCAGGTCCACCGCCGGGCCCCTGATGTCAGGGTGTGTGGCATATGCTAATGAGTTATGCTAATGAGTTCCCCTAGCTCTTTTTCTATGAAATGACCCCTGGTGCCAGGAGACCCTCAAGGATGTAGTACAGAGGAGCCAGCCTCTGGAATGGCTACTCCCTTTCCACTGTACTGCAAGGTAAATTCACTCGAGTTCCATGCATGGCTAATATGGTGGAACCAGTTACTCATGTCCTCCTGTTCTGCAGATTCTATCAGGAGGAACGAGACCATCTTATACTACCCCTTCTGCCTAGATTTAGCCCTCTGCAGTCCTATCTTGACTTTCGGCCGAAAGTCCTTTGTAAATTCCTCCTAGAAGACGTTCAGAGCTGAGTGACTTACGCTGTGGCCAAATTTTGTGGCTTAGCTATTAGGAAACGTAAACTTATTGTAGCTGAAAAAAATTGTATGATTCTCTTAGTAACATTATTTTATTTTACTAGTTTTATTAATTTTCTCTTGTTAATGTTTTCATACTACTGCTATGTTATTACTGTTTTAACCTTTTTCATATCAGAATTGTACTGTTTTACCGGCTCTCACTGTAATAAATTGGATCAGATCAGCTACTCCATGTGCAAAGGCTTCAGCTGTGCTTTCTCTCTTTTTTTTGTATTTTTCATATGTGCATGTGAGAGTGTGTGTGCACCTGGAAGTCGTGGCGACCTCTGGTGACTGACCCCCCACTGGGGGCCTGGAGGATATTCAGAGAGGTGGCTGAATAAGGCCTGCCCCCACCTCTCCACCGCTGGTATTGCCAGGAGGTCTCCCATCCAAGTACTTGCCGGAGTCGACCCTGCTTAGCTTCCGAGACCTGATGAGATTGGGCTATCTTGGGCTTTGCCTGGGCTATCCAGGTCATGGCAGCTGTGCTTTCTCTTGAACTGAGAGCTCAAACAGTTCACGAACACGTGCACCAAATAGAGAAAACAATCCTAGACTGGTCTACTCATCTGTACTTCCCCGTTTATTCAACGGGGTTTATTCCAATAAGTTCTTAGGATCACAAACCAGAGATCTTTCATCAACCGTCTCTTAGAGAGATGTCCATGACCACATAGGCCCTGGGCTTATTAGCACAGTGGCACTGCCGCTAGGATTATGAAGATAATTGTGCTTGATTATGAGTTATTCTCACGGCATTTGCTGGAATTTACAAATTAACAAGTGTTTTTTTCTTTCTTTCAAGAGTGGGTCCCGAGGATTTGTTCCATACGCATTTCTTCATGCAGCCCTGCACATATTTCCACAAACAAATTAAATCCACAAATCTTTGGGAATATCTCACTCTGTTGATATTTTATTTTATCACCCAGTGAGCTGTGTGCAGTTGGCAGCAAAAGGTTGCTTTTGCTTTAGGAAAAAAAATTACATTAATATTGACTTGATTGCTTGATAAAGGCAATGCTACAAAAGAATATTGCAAAACCTCAGAGGTTTGGCATGTTTTCCTGTGTGGGTGGAAAAGTGTTGTGCTGTAGCCAAGCGAGTATGAATCATGAGGCTGTAACATAAAGAGAGAGAAAACATGGGAAGATATAGTTTTTAAAAAGATGACAGCTAACATAACAAAGTGCATAGGCCTTTGCATGTGTATGCAGCATAAAAGGAGTTGGTACAACAATAGAACAAGATGATGAGGACATTTGTGTCCTTTTTCCTTTCCTGGTATTGCAATTAAAGATAAATTCATTACACGATCGGAGATCAGGGTTAGCAGTCTCAAGGTGGGGCCCGAAGATCTCTTAGAATTATGACTCATCTCATAAGTCTGATATTAGGAGCCACAACATTCAAGAACCAGTGGGGGGACATTTTAAACTTCCAGGACATTCAGTTGCTCACCTAAAAGTAGAAGTTCTCTTACAAAGGAATTTCAAAGGGAGATTAGAAAGAGAGCCTGCTGAATTGCAATTGATAATGAAGCTCAAGACAATGCCCCGGCCTGGACTGAATCGAGACCTAGGTTTCCTGTCTCATTACCAATGCTGATTTCTCCATATCTCACCTAATCCAATCAAGCCTGCTATTGTTATTCACCTGATGTTCTCATTTGCCTGCTAATGTCATTTGGCATTTGAAATCACTCCACTTTCCAATAAATAAGACTGATTGGACTCCCATTCTACCCTGCCACATATTTTGTTAGTCTAGTTCGAAAGCAAGAAATTGCAAGTAGATAAATAGGCACCACTTCGGTGGGAAGGTAACAGCGTTCCATGCACCTTGGTGTTTAGTCATGCCGGCCACATGACCACAGAAACGTCTTCGGACAGCGCTGGCTCTTCGGCTTTGAAACGGAGATGAGCACCGCAACCCTAGAGTCGGACTCGACTTTCGAGCAAGGGAACCTTTACCTTTAAAGTGCTACTGGACTCTTGCTCTTTTCTACTGCCACAGACAGACTAACACGGCTACCCATCATCCCCAGATTACAGAGATCAGTCTTCCTAGAGGCAATGGCTGCTTTGGAGGGTGGACTCTATGGTATGCTATAGAGTCCTGAAGAAACAGAAATCCTAGAGTGACATCACTTCCTTGCTCACTTTGCTGAACTTTGCTGAAGTTCTGCAAGAGTGGATCTAATCCTTGCTTGGATGGGAAACCGTGGGGAGCACCAGGTACGCTCCACTGAGCTTTCGGAAAGACAGAGATGAATGCAATCACAACATAATCCTAGGCAGGGTCACCCTTCAAAGCCGTAAGCTTCAATGGACTTTGAAGGGTGTAACACTGTTTAAGGGGGGGCACTGTAAATTAACTCAGCATGCTGTAAATGAGTAAGCGTACATGTTGGGCTTAAGGGAGCATCTGCGCAGTGCTTTGATGGGTGTAGGATCACAGGCACATATCCAGTGCAGGTTGTTTCTCTGCAAATTACACCCATTTTGATATAAGGTTTAATTAATCCTTTGCCAATCTATATTGTGGGCGAGACGGTGGTCATCCGAGAATTCTAGGTTGCTTCCAGGTTTTTGTCACTATCAGGGGGTGGAAGGTGTTGTGTCCTGGGAACTGCCACAAGGCGGGGGCCAGGTGAGCAGAGCTTGATTCCTAAAGAACAATAGAGACTAGGCTCCTAAGGTCCACTAGGGGAACCAATAGAAACCTTGGAGGGGAATTCAAGCCCCCCAATGGGATCCAGGGGTGTTCCCTTGGATATGTATATAGTTGGCCCCGCGGCCCTTTGTCTTTTTGTAGTGTGAAGTACTGAGTAAATATGTGTTTCTTATGTCGTCGTCCGAGTCGTGATGTATCGAACTGAGTACTTTACAGAAGGTCTCTTGGTATCACCTTTCCATTTGTTTGCCTTCCTCCCGCCTCCCCATAGGGGCTTCTCAACCAAAGAAACAAACGCTGGGGGGAGAAGGAGGAGGAAGGGGGTGTTCCGTCTGGAAGTCTGTTTATCTCCAAAGCAAAACACTGCCTCCTCTGCCCGTTGAGTTGTTCACTGCCCAAATACGTCAGCCCCATCCTGGGACTGGCCACTCCAACAGCAGAAGTGACACCGGAAATTGTTCGGGATGCTAATAAGTTTTAGGATGCTAATAAGGTAGTCTGAACAGTTGGACCCCAGGATCCTTTGGGAAGTCAGCACGCATCCTGGAACACCACATGCAGGTGGTCTATTAGTCATTAGGATTGCCTGACGACTTACAGGGGCAAAGACATGGGAGAGGCATCATGTGCACTGTTACACCGCTTCCAGGGGAAACTTGGAAGTGATGGAGGGTAGCTCTAGGAAATAGTCTCGATTCTATCATAAAGTTTCCAGAGATTCCTAGAGCTAACCTCTGTCACTTCCGGATTTTCTCCAGATGTGATATAATGTCATGCTCAATACTGCCGTTTGCCCTACACACACCTAGGGTTGCCAGGTCCCCCGGTGGGGCGGGGGAACCCCCGCTCGATGACTCTGTTACCCGCCGGCCCAGGCCACCAGGGGGAGCCCCACCCACAAAGTGCCAGGATCATGGAGACGTGCCCGGCGTGATGACGTCACCCGGAGGTGACATCATCACATCAGGCACGTTGTGGGGGGTCACTCTTTCATTCAAGGGAAAACTCTATGGTTTTCCCTCAAATGATAGTGGTCTCGCCCCCAACAGAGAGGGCCAGGACCCACCCCCCCGCTGCAGCTACGGTAGGACTTGGCAACCCTACACACACCCCACTTCGCGCAGTGGCAGGCAACGGGATCTGGGATCAGGGGATTTCCCCACCCCAACTGAGGGACTGGCAACCCTATCCACTGGTGCTTTTTTAGCCAGCATCTTGGGCCACTCCTATATGACAACCCTTTCCAAACAACTCTTGATACTTTCATTGTTTGGACCTCTCCTGAGGCTCTCATCTGCTTATTAAACCAATCCTGCTTTTATTGCCAGAAATGGCAACTCCAGGCAGGCTACGAAACCAGTCGAAGCTAGCAGGTGAACCATTACAATCCAAACACGAATGATATTGACAACATCCTACACGATTATAGCACTCTGCCCATTTGCTGTTCCTCAGAGGCCCAGCTAAATAAGGCAGCCTTATGTCTTATGATGAAATTGGGCCAAGGTAGCTACTACTAGATGAACAAAACCTATTGAGGCAGACTCAACATGGGTTCTGTAAGGGAAGATCTTGTCTCACTAACCTGTTAATGTTCTTTGA
>NW_015163105.1:345332-350098 GCF_001447785.1 Gekko japonicus | reverse complement strand
ATCCAACATTGGCATCTCTTA
The DNA here is from genome assembly GCF_001447785.1 of Gekko japonicus. Taxonomy (NCBI): domain Eukaryota; kingdom Metazoa; phylum Chordata; class Lepidosauria; order Squamata; family Gekkonidae; genus Gekko; species Gekko japonicus. The sequence goes on along the minus strand of NW_015163105.1, from coordinate 350,077 downwards.
TGTTCTTATGTTCTTATGTTCTTACTGGGCTAGGGAGTTAGGAAGCCATTCTTTGTTGTCATTGCGATACTTGTACATTTAGCTCTTTTGAACTAAACTTGAAGGAGCTAATTGAGTTGCAAAGCGACGCTTTTTAAAAAAGAGTTAAAAGGAAGCATTGGTATGAGAACAAACAAGTATGCACTGTCAATTAGTAAGTTTAGAGTAGAGATCAGAACATTTCTTACTATCAGAGGAGTGAAATTCTAGAACATTCTCCCTGAAGCAATTGAGGGAGTTAAATAAAAGCGTACTGACTTGAAAAACCAAGTGTGTTAACTTTTATGAACCACACAGAAGACTTTTTATCTCGTGCCTAGCTGACGAATGCATTGATGGTGCTCAGGAAAAAGCCACCTTTTGAGGCAACGCAAGTAGATGGTAAAGGGAATTAAAATGCTACTAAAGGTGTTATCAGGAGCTGTGGTGGCTCAAGTGGTTAAGATGCTGAACTGCAGGCTGTGGAAGGTCGGTAGTTCAGCAGTTCGAGACCCGGGTTACCGCATGACGGAGTGAGCTCCCATCTCTAGTTCCAGCTCCTGCCAACCTAGCAGTTCGAAAGCAAGAAATTGCAAGTAGATAAATAGGTACCGCTTCGGTGGGAAGGTAACAGCGTTCCATGCACCTTGGTGTTTAGTCATGGCGGCCACATGACCACGGAAACATCTTCGGACAGCGCTGGCTCTTCGGCTTTGAAACGGAGATGAGCACCGCAACCCTAGAGTCGGATTCGACTGACTTTCGAGCAAGGGAACCTTTACCTTTTTAAAGGTGTTATCCCTCCACTCTTGAAGGAAGACAGAGCGACTACCCCTGTTTTTCATGTTTGTGGGCGGCAAGAACTTTCTCCTCAGAACAGACTGGCTAGTGACTGAAGTGCCCACCCCACCCCTTCCCTGAGGAGAATTTTCTGGCTTGTTTGCTTGAAAATGTTTCACTTCGAACAATTATTTGTCCTACAAACACCTCTAACATGGCACTTTTGGGTTCTGCCTGCTCTTGGCTTGTGGTGCGCTATATAACAAGGCTGTGGTCCGGTGATAACGATCTAATTTTCCAGGGATGTTTTAAGTACAGAATATTTTTGCTCACTACAAGAGATTGCGCTGAGTGATTGTCAGGTCGAGAAGCCCAGCTAAGTTTGCCAGGTGGGGCCTGAAGTTTTCTTAGAATTATAAGTGATCGTCAGACTACAGAGATTAGTACCTCTGGAGCAAATAGCTGTTTTGGAGGGTGAACTTTATGACATTATACCCTGTGGAGGCCCTTCCCTTCCCTTAGCCCTGCTATCCCAAGCTCCATCCCGCAAATCTCCAGGAATTTCTGAAACTGGAGCTGGCAACCCTTAAGTCCAGTGCTTCAACTCTGTAATTCTGAGGCAAACTCAGGTTTGCCCTGGAGTGTACACTGAGCTTCAACTAATCTCGGTCAGCTCCGGAGTGTTTGCTGCATTCAGACTTCACATTTTATTTTATTTTTGTTAAATTCATGGGTAAAAGTAAGGCAGGCCAGGCCAGTGAGCCATTCAGGTAAGAAAGTGGTCATAGAGGTATCTTCTGCTTCGAGCCTCCTAAGAGAGATGGTACTGGTAAGAAATTTAAATTAATTTTCATCTCTGCATTTAATATATAAACTCATAGGTCCCAGATTGCTACAATATCATCCACCTCCAAATAGAGTTGCCAGGTCCCTACCTTTTGCCAGCGGGGGGCTCCAGGCCGCTCTCTTGGAGCCAGTTTGGTGTAGTGGTTAGTAGCGCGGACTCTAATCTGGGAGAACCGGGTTTGATTCCCCACTCCTTTGCTTGCAGCTGCTGGGTGACTTTGGGCAAGTCGTAGCTCTGTCAGAGCTGCTCTTGAAAGAGCTGTTCTCTCAATAGCTCTCTCAGCCCCACCCACCTCACAGGGTGTCTGTTGTGGGGAGATGAAGGGAAAGGAGTTTGTAAGCTGCTCTGAGACTCCAAGTGAAGGGCGGGGTATAAATCCAATTTCTTCTTCTTCTTCTTCTTCTTCTTCTTCTTCTTCTTCTTCTTCTTCTTCTTCTTCTTCTTCTTCTTCTTCTTCTTCTTCTTCTTCTTCCACACACGCCACAATGACATCACCCAGAAGTGACATCATCGCACTAGGCATGTTGTGGGAGGACGCTCTAGCTTTTGGCAAAAAACTCTATCCTCACCTCCGGGTGACGTCATTGCGCTAGGCACATCAGGCACATCAGGGCTCTTCGGGGGCAGGGCTCCCCCACCAGCCAATTGGCTGGTGGCAGATTTGGGGGGCCGAAATCGGGGCAACCCCCGCCACCATTGGTGGGATGGCAACCCTACCTCCAAAACTTTAGTCTTAACGGCCAAGTGCCTATCATAGGTCAGTGAGTCTTAAACTTTAGCAACTCAGGGACTTCCCATTTTGATTTACATTTTTTTCCACTCGCCACATGTTAGACCTCATCCATCCCTCTTCTCAAAGTGGGTGGCAAGCCACAAGTATCCTTTGGAAGCCTCTGTCCTTACAACTGAAAAGGCCCTGCTAGCATTGCCAACCTCCAAGTGGAGGCTGGACATCTCCCAGAATGACAACTGAGCCCTAGGCTAGACAGATCAGTTTCTCCATAAGAAATGGCACCCTTGGAGGGTAGATTGTGCTATGGCATCAAATCCCAGATGAGCCCCCTCCACTCTCCAAACTCCAGGGTTCATCCGCAACTCTCCAGGAATGTCCCAACCCAGAGTTGGTAACCCTAGCCGGAAGTGACATAGGTAGCTCTAGGAATCATTGGAAACTCTATGGTAAACCACAGCGTTGGTAACCCTAGCCAGAAGTGACATTGGTAGCTCTAGGAACCACAGAGGTTACTATATGGTAAACCATGTGGTAAACCATTGAGTTTTACAAGCTCCTGATATATAATAGAAAGGAAAGCCTATTGCTATGGTTGCCAAGTGGCACTTACCTTGCCGGCGGGGGACTCCCGTGCGGATCCCGACGCGCCGCATGCACATCACAGGGAAGTGACATCATGACACTGGGCACGCTGGGGGCGGGGCCACGACCATACAAGGGAAAACCATAGAGTTTTCCCTTGTATGGCCGTGGCCCTGCCCCCAGCGTGCCCGGCGTCATAACGTCACTTCCCTGTGACGTGCACGCTGGGGCGGGGTTCCCCCCGGGGCCCGATTCCCCGGCGTCGGGGAACGGGCCTCTGGGGCGGGGGGGATTTCCGCCCCCCGGGGGGACTTGGCAGCCCTACCTATTCCACCCCCTTCCCCTGAGATGTTCTGCACCCCATCCCCAATCAATCAAGAGAGCTCTGTTTTAGGCAGATGGGCCTGAGAGGGGTTCGTGCACTTCCTCCTTTCAAAGGCCCCCAAGATCCTCTGGAAGTACCATTACAAATCCTCACAAGTCCCTTGATCCTACTTTGAGAGTCACTGTCATACATCAATTCTCTCTCTTTACACATTGATCCTCTGACAGATACAACTGATACTTGGCAGTTTTACAAATGCTGGGAGATGATAGAGGCTTATTGTTATTCATACTATCACTTGACCAGCCTGTATAATGGTTGCCAGACTGAACCAGTGGAGGATTGAAGGGTGGGTAATGGGACCAGGGTGTGACATCTCTAACATCACTGACATCACTATGTCTTTTCTGGATATCACCCAGAAGTTATCCTAAAAGTGATAATGGCTACCTCTAGGAATTGACAGAAAACCACAGAGTTTCCGGCGATTCCTAGAGCTACCCATTGTCACTTCCAGGTTGTACGCAGCAGTGACGTACCAGCGCAGAGCGCGATGGTGTTTTATTTTTCTCCCACGCTGACAGGTGGTGGGCAACAGCAGCAATCAGCAAGAAGCTTCCTGCCCTAGTCGGAGGCCTAGGAACCCCAATTCCGTTGGGAGTATTACCATATTCAAAGGATCATCAAGTCCTTGTTTTGAAATCTGCTTAAGGAAGTTAGCACACAAAAAAAGTGGAATCCACCTATCTTCCTTTAAAAAACACACACACAGAGAAGAACCTGACAGCTGGTTGTTAATTTCTCTGTCAACAAATAACAGTGTTTGCGTCCTTCACTGGTATGATGGTGGCACTGACCATATTTGCATTATGTTTTATGAGGTAAAGTCCGGATATTCCCACAGAAGTAGGACAGAACAAGTGGAAACCCACAAGAAACTTCTGGGGAGGGGGCATTCTCCCACGTTTGCTTCTTTCCCTCTCCCCCTTTGTTCCCTTTCTTTCTCTCCCCAACCCAATGCCTCCCTCTTTCTCTTTCTCTCTCCTGCAAGTCAGTCTCCCTTCTTTCTCTCTCCTGCAGCCAATACCCCCATATTTCAACTTCTCTCCCGCAGCCAATCTCCCTTCTTTCTATCCCCCTGAGCCAATCATCCCCCTGAGAGCCGGTTTGGTACAGTGGTTAAGTGTGCGGACTCTAATCTGGGAGAACCGGTTTGATTCCCCGGTTTGATTCCCCCCCCCTCCACTTGCACCTGCTGGATGACCTTGGGCAAGCCGTAGTTCTGACAAGAGCTGTCCTTGAAAAAGAGCAGTTTCTCTCAGCTCTCTCAGCCCCACCTACCTCACAGAGTGTCTGTTGTGGGGAGGGGAAGGGAAAGGAGTTTGTAAGCCGCTCTGAGACACCTTCGGGTAGTGAAGGGCGGGGTATAAATCCAATCTCCTCCTCCTCCTCCTCCTCCT
>NW_015163105.1:338656-344849 GCF_001447785.1 Gekko japonicus | reverse complement strand
CCGATTCGGGCCGACGTGCTTGGTGCGATGACGTCACCTGGAAGTGACGTCATCACGTTGGGCACGTCACTGGCCGACGCTCCAGCAATTAGCCTGAAAACTCTATGGCATCATAGAGTTTCCAGGTTAACTGCTAGAGTGCCGGCCAGTGATGTGCTCAACGTGATGACGCCACTTCTGGGTGACGTCATTGCGGCGCGCACGTGCTTTGCGTGCACACAAATGTCTCGGCCAGGGTCCAACTCTCCCCTGCTGTGCCAAGTAAATGACTTGGCAACCCTAGTAGAAAAGCCTGTTGGGGTTTGTGCCCTCTGTTTGTGGAAATAAGTATCTGCCCACAGAGGGCCCTGTTGAGAATTATATATAGAGAGATGGTGGTGTTTTTAGCCTTGGCAGAAGAATGCAACCAGAAGGGAGGGGGGTGCGTCTGTGCACAGATATTGTAATAAGATTACCGAAAAGTACATTTCCCTGCACGGTTCAGCTTTGTATCCAAAACACGATGAACTGAAAACAGTGATTAATTTTGAAAAATGGTGTTGCAAAGACAGCTTTAATTTATAGAGGCTCCCGTTTTTTACTGCCCAGCTCAGAAAAACACATAAATGTCACACCTACCTCACATATCTTGAATAAAAAATGTTCTTTTTTAATTTAAGCAGGTGAAGTCAGGACACTTTTAATATAACAATTTTCATATTCATCTGTTCATCACTTTTGAATGAACTCTGAAGTAAAAACCTGTGTGTGTGAGTGTGTATCTATGTGTGTGTATATCCATACGTATGTATGTATTATATACTGGTCTTGAGGCAGCTTTTCTCACAAGTGATTTCTTTATTCAGCTCAGAACTCAACAACCATCACACAGAACAATCCCAACTTATATACAATTTAGAACTAGCTAAACCACACCCCGAGAATACTAAGGTCCAATCATGAGTGAGCGCTTAAGACCAATAGGGTTTGTTCCCGCCGAAAGTCATAGTCTTTCTTGATTGGACCGTTCCACAACATCAGCCAATCAAGTTGTTGATTTTAGGATACTGGGAGTCTTTGGAGCTTGTGACTGAAGCTCAGGCTCATTCTCCATTCAGGCTGTCTACATAAGGTAATACATAACAGTATGTATGTATGTATCCCTCATGAACCACAGAGAAAGATTCTAGTCTCATTTTTGTGGTAACTTTTTGGGGTGTGGGTTAATATAGAAATACGTTAAAAAATGCAGTCTCCAACTTGCCATCTGAAGTATGTTCATCTACTCAGCCTTCTCATGGTTTATACCACCTTCTTTGGCTGTTTGTGAAGAGTAGACATCCGCTGGAACCACCAAGTGCTGAGTAATTGTACCATAGGTCCTGGAAAAAAAGCGCAACCAGGAAAATGAATCTCCCTTGTTCTTTTTATAATCTTATTTACTTGTTTGTTTAGAATACTTCTATGCCACCTCTTCAGAGTAATGCGCAAGGCAGCTTACAATTAAGAACCACAATACATAAAAACATGTCATTGGGAAACACAAGCCACTGCACACCCGCAGCCTGAAAACTATCCATAAAACCGAGCAGACGATTAAAGATTTTTTAAATTAAAAGTCCAGGTAAAACTATGTGTTTTAGCCTGGCGCCTAGACAAAAGTAAAGTAGGCGCCAGGCAAGCTTTGAGGGGAGGGCATTCCAAAGGTGAGGTGCTACCACAAAAAATGCCCTGTCTTCAGTCAACACTCTGCCTCACTTCTGAAATCAAATCAAATCAAACTCCTTTCCCTTCCCCTCCCCACAATAGACACACTGTGAGGTAGGTGTGGCGGAGAGAGCTCTTTTAAGACCAGCTCTGAAAGAACTTGTGACTGACCCAAGGTCACACCAGCAACTGCATGTGGAGGAGTACGGAATCAAGCCTGGTTCTCCCAGCTTAGAGTCTGCGCTCCTAACCATCATATGTAGATGAGAGAGACCCTCTTCCTCAGCAAATTGTTAAGAAAGGGATAGGAGATCTCAAAAAAAAAAATCCTCTAGCCTTACTCAAAAGTATTCTGATACTTTTGTTTTCCTCCCCGGCTCTGGAACCAGACCTGGCTGGCCGTGGTCCTTCACTCCCTCCTGAGCTAGGCTTCATGGGTGAATGGATGAGTGATTGGACCTGGACCTGGGACCGGCGCCTGTTTACTTTTATTCCCACACTGTGTAAAGTACAGTGCAGGCCGGACACTGGAAGCGGATTTAGAAGCACTTCCAAGTCACAGTTTGAAATGGAAAGATTGTTGAGAGCAGAACAAATACTAGGAATATATATTTATTACACTGTAATTTCTTTTCTTTTTTTTTTGGTACCTGTTTTGAACAGCACCGAGTTATTGTTTCTACATGCAAGGCATATCTGCAGTATGGCAGATCTTATCCAGGTCTAAAAAGGTAAAGGTAAAGGTTTCCCTTGCTCGAAAGCCAGTCGAATCCGACTCTAGGGTTGCGGTGCTCATCTCCGTTTCAAAGCCGAAGAGCCAGCGCTGTCCGAAGACGTTTCCGTGGTCATGTGGCCGGCATGACTAAACACCAAGGTGCACGGAACGCTGTTACCTTCCCACCGAAGTGGTACCTATTTATCTACTTGCAATTTCTTGCTTTCGAACTGCTAGGTTGGCAGGAGCTGGAACTAGAGATGGGAACTCACTCCATCATGCGGCACCCGGGTCTCGAACTGCTGAACTACCGACCTTCCACAGCCTGCAGTTCAGCGTCTTAACCACCTGAGCCACCGCAGCTCAATCCATGTCTAAACGGCTGTTAACTGGGGTTGCCACTTCCTTGGTTGGAGCAGAAGAACTCCCACCCCTGCCCTGCAATGCTCACCCTTGCCCCACTGAATGGCAGAGGAAAAATGCAAAATCTGGAACAGTGTTCTAGGAAATAGGGTTGCCAGCTTCCAGGTGGGACCTGGAGATCTCCCAGAATTACAGATCTCCAGACGACAGAGATCAGTTCCCCTGGAGAAGATGGCTGATTTGGAGAATGGACTCTACGGCATTAGATCCTGCTGAGGTCTCTCCCCTCCCCAAACACCACCCAACATTATACTGCGCCAGGATCCCTCCCTAGGCTATATCCCCAAAAGCTCCAGGAATTCCCTAACACGGAGCTGGCAACCCTATGACAATGCAACATCATTTCTGTGTAAATGGCAGTGACATCACCACCCCGTGGGACACTCTGGGATTCACCCCCAAACTCTGTGGTTTAACACAGCCGGAAAGAATGTTGCAATCAATGTTCCCTCTAAGCTGTGGAGTCGTGTGAGCCAAATTCTACTATAGCCCCGGTCACACGTAAGCGTTTGGCCCGGGAGAGGGATGGATCGGGGGCGCAGCAAACGGGCGCGATCTCACTGCAACATCTGGGAAGCGGCGTGCACCCGTCCCCGATCCGTCCCTAACGCCAGTAATCCGCTGGGGGGGGGAAACACCTACTGAGGTGGACTTACCCGAAAGGCCGTGGCAAGCGCAGCCGTGGGATCGCCAGCGCATTCTTCTGCCGGCGCATCCCAGGCTGCATGCGCAGTTCGGCAGCCTCCCTCTCCCTACCGTGGCTTCCCCCGGCATCTGATCGTGCCGGGGAGATAATGCGCGGCGGCTCAGGGGATTGATGTGATCCCGCCGCTGCGTGTTACTTTTGGTGCGGCTTTGAAACAGCCGCACTTTCGCCGCACTTTCCCCCCGTGTGGCAGGGACCTTTGTGAGCGACTGGCATTAAAGTTGTGAGCGAGTGATTTGTCTACTGCATAAATTAGTCTGCTCTGGAGCCCTCCTTCCTGAGCTAAGGCAAAAATGTGTGAGCCGGAGGCTAAAAAACTGTGAGCTAGCTCACACTAACTCAGCTTAGAGGGAACACTGGTTGCAATACTGCATGACACCTTTGTTGCCTCAGCATTGTCCCCTTGCCAGACGAAGGGCAGGCCATTTTTTACAAGATCTGTGACTCAATTGGCTCCCAAGATATTCATTACCAGCACAAATAGCGTAACGTGGCCCTAGATCAGGGGTCATTTCGCAGAAAAAGAGGTGCGGGCGCGCATTAGCATAACTAATTAGCATAACTTGTTTGCATATGCCACACCCCCTGACATCACCGGAAGTGTGTCAGAAGGCAACACCCACCGCTCAGGCTCCACTGGACTGTTTTGGATTCCTAGCTATTGGCGGGGGGGGGAGGAACATGCAGATCTGTCCTCGCAGAGGAGGGAGAGCTTGTACCTGAATAAACCCTGGTCTTAAAGGTGCCACTGGACTGCTTTGGACTGGGGGGCCAGGGGGGGGCCTCTGCAACTTACCTGGCTGCTTCTTGCTCTGACTGAGGGCTGCTGGGAGCAGGGGGAGGGGCTTGTTGTATGTGCCCGCCCCCCTGGGCTCTTTACTGCCAGAGCTCCGCTCCTGTGCGCTCCTGCAGGAAATGACCCCTGCCCTAGATATATAATTTGTTTCTAAAATACATCTGTAAGAGGGGCCTGATTTGAATTGTTGCCATAGCACTGGGAAAGAGGGGAGGTAACTAAAAACAATCACCCTGACCCGAATAGCCCAGGCTAGCCTGATCTCTTCAGATCGCAGAAGCTAAGCTGGGTCGGCCCTGGCGGGTATTTGGATGGGAGACCTCCAAGGAATACCAGGGACGTGACATGGAGGCAGGCAAGGGCAAACCACCTCTGTTGATCTCTTGCCTCAAAAATCTCACTAGGGGTCACCAAGAGTCAGCTGTGACTTGATGGCTCTTCCACCACCACCACCACTAAACAAATTCCCCCCCCAGTTGCTTTAAACCCTGGTGGAGAGAATGGCAGACTCAATAAAGCTATCGGGCTTCCCCCCTCCTGTCCCCCTCTAAGGTAAGTTTGGTGTAGTGGTTAGGAGCAGTGTTCCCTCTAAGCTAAGTTAGTGTGAGCTAGCTCACAGGTTTTTAGCCTCCAGCTCACACTTTTTCGGCTTAGCTCAGGAAGGAGGGCTCCAGAGCAAACTGATTGTCAGCAAGCTGCCATTCTGTTTTCTGTGACCTCTGTGTACATATCCTTACCCTGTTGCACCCGGCTTGTTTCTACTATCCTGCTTCTGTGCTGGAATGCATAAGATAACTACTGGTGGATGTGTGGGGGAGAAGATGCTGTAATGCTTGCCTATTGCTATCTCATGAGAACTGCACCTGTGTTTTGTCTGATGTTCTGCCTGGTTCCCATGGACTGGGCGCGCAACCGTTTCATTAGCCCGCCAGCGGGAATGTTATTCATTGGATATGTATCTGTTTGAATTTCCTTTATTATGCTCGCCCTACCTGTGTATCCCCAGTTCTAACAAAGAACGTGTTTGAGTATGTCTTCAACGCTTTGAAATAAATTTTGCTTTTCTTGAAAACGTGGATTTATTCTCGATGCTTGGGGATCCAACATATTGTTAGAACTCCCTTTCTCCTATCGTTCCGAAGCTGGCAAGATCATGAGCGGAGCTGAGGGAGACCTACCTAAAACGGAGGGGGATTCAGGAGCGGTCCCACACACCTCCGCTCCTTTGGTGTTCACGACTGCAGCCTCGCTGGAGGGTGCCGTGGGGGGAACGATTCCCCGCCTGCCTGCACATCTGTCTTGGCCGCCTCCGACCCCTTCGCACTGGGGTCCGCGGAAGACTCAACAGCAGGATGACTGGACTATGTACAACACTCAGGGCACCCGAGAGGTGTACTCCCGTCGAGGGAGCGGATTACGTGAAAGTCTGTTTGACAAGGGATTGTTCCCAGAGCCGGGGGCTACCTCGGAGAAGGGGAGTTCCAAGCAAGACCTCGAGGAGTGGATGTTCGAGCCATCGGGGCCGCGAGGCCACGTAGAGGATTCGGAGGGAGCCGGGGGCTTCCAAACGGAAGAAGACTATGACCCACCCCCGGACTATCAACGTCGAGAACCGATCCCTGAGGAAACCACCGGGGAACGACTGGAGGAACTGGAATACTCGGTGAGGGACTTGTTGAGGACATTCCAGGATGTAATGGAAGCGCTGCCGGGGATGATGGACATTAGAATGGCTAATTTTCTTGATGCACACGCCGCGCAACAGCAAGTTGCCCCAGCACCGGGAGTTCCCGCGCCGCAGGTGCCTGCCCAGCCACCGGCCGGACCTCCGCAGCAAATAGGACCTGCGCAACAGCCGATGCCGGGT
>NW_015163105.1:338351-338514 GCF_001447785.1 Gekko japonicus | reverse complement strand
CCTTTGACGGCAACCCAGAAGAACTCGCCTTCTTCACGGTGAGGGTGCACAAATTCGTAGAAGAGAGCCGACACCTCTTCCGAAATGAAGCTGCTCTCATTGATGTCATCTCGGCGAGACTGAAAGGAGACGCTGCCACATGGTATGTGGGACTGCACAATGA
>NW_015163105.1:313619-335613 GCF_001447785.1 Gekko japonicus | reverse complement strand
CATTGCCGGATTATGTCCGTAGCCCAGAAGGTCTGATTTATTCTGGGGACAAACTGTATGTGCCTATTTCAATGAGGAGGGAAGTGATGGATTCTGCTCATGGTTCCAGACTGGCAGGACATTGGAGTTTTGTTAAATCACTGCAACTCATCCGCAGACAGTTTTGGTGGCCACACATGCGCAAAGACCTATTGACTTTTGTTCGATCCTGTCAGACCTGTGCCTTAACTAAACCCAGGGGGGGCAAGCCTCCCGGTCTTCTGCAACCACTCCCTACTCCATCGAGGCCTTGGGAAGTGGTGTCCATGGACTTTATTACTGATCTCCCTGTGAGCAAAGGGAACACTGTTATTTGGGTGGTTGTTGATTTATTTTCTAAGCAAGCTCATTTTGTGCCTTTTCCTTCCTTGCCTACAGCTCAGAGGTTGGCGAAATCGTTTATGTCTCACGTGGTGAAAATTCATCAATTACCTGCTAAATTAATTTCTGACAGGGGGACCCAATTTGTTTCTAAGTTTTGGAGGGAACTTCTTTCCATTTTAGGGGTGGAACAAGGGCTCAGCAGCGCGTATCATCCTGAGACTGACGGACAAACAGAACGAGTGAATCAGACCCTGGAGCAATATCTTCGTTGTTTTACTAATTATCAACAAAATGATTGGTGTGAATTGTTGCCTCTTGCTGAATATTGTTATAACAACACTGTCCATAGCTCCACGGGCATGTCTCCTTATAAAGCTGTTTCTGGTTACGACAGCCCCCCCTCCCTTTCCTGGAGGGGATGGGCCAACGTCCTGTGGGGGATGCTGATACATGGTGTACTTCCTTGCAAAATTCATGGCCTCTGCTATGCCAAACACTTGACGCAGCCAAGGCTGCTTACAAGACCCAGGCAGACAAGGGTAGGGTGGTGGGGTTTGATCTGAAACCTGGGGATCTTGTGTATGTCTCGACCAAGAACATTAAGATGCTGCGACCTAGCAGGAAATTGGGGTGGAAGTTCATTGGTCCATTCAAAGTGCGTAAAGTCATAAATAATGTGGCGGTTGATGTTGTTTTGCCTAAGAATTTACGTGCTCTGCATTCTGTTTTTCACATGAGCCTGTTGAAGAAGGATCCTGGCCCGTCTCCCTGGAGACCAGCAGTTACTCCTCCTCCACCTGTCATTTTGGAAGGGGATGAACATTTTGAGATCGCTGATATCCTTGATTGTAAATTGAAACGTGGTAAACTCTGGTACCTTATCGAATGGGTTGATTTCGGTCCCCAGCACCGCGAATGGGTGGAAGAAGGGGATATTCGGGCCCCTTACCTGATCCGTAGTTTCCACAAGAGGTTCCCGGACAAACCGGGAGGTCTCCCGCCCAGCCCGGGAGATCTCCCGCCCGACCCGGGAGGTGTGTTTTAAGTGTATTTTAAGGGGGGCAGTATGTCAGCAAGCTGCCATTCTGTTTTCTGTGACCTCTGTGTACATATCCTTACCCTGTTGCACCCGGCTTGTTTCTACTATCCTGCTTCTGTGCTGGAATGCCTAAGATAACTACTGGTGGATGTGTGTGGGAGAAGATGCTGTAATGCTTGCCTATTGCTATCTCATGAGAACTGCACCTGTGTTTTGTCTGATGTTCTGCCTGGTTCCCATGGACTGGGCGCGCAACCGTTTCATTAGCCCGCCAGCGGGAATGTTATTCATTGGATATGTATCTGTTTGAATTTCCTTTATTATGCTCGCCCTACCTGTGTATCCCCAGTTCTAACAAAGAACGTGTTTGAGTATGTCTTCAACGCTTTGAAATAAATTTTGCTTTTCTTGAAAACGTGGATTTATTCTCGATGCTTGGGGATCCAACACTGATTTATGCAGGAGCCAAATCGCTCGCTCACCACTTTAATGCCAGTCGCTCACAAGGTAGAATTTTTGCTCACAAGGCTCCACAGCTTGGAGGGAGCATTGGTTAGGAGTGCAGACTCTAATCTGGGAGAACCGGGTTTGATTCCCCATGCATCCACATGCAGCTGCTTGTGTGATCTTGGGTCAGTTACAAGTTGTTTCAGAGTTGTTCTCTCACACGCAGTTCTCTCAGAGCTCTCTCAGCCCCACCTACCTCCCAGGGTGTCTGTTGTGGGGAGGGGAAGAGAAAGGAGATTGTAAGCCACTCTGAGACTCCTTTGGGTAGTGAAGGGTGGGGTAGAAATCCAGTCTCCTCCTCCTCCTCTTCTTCTTTTTCTACTCTCTCTCTCTCCCTCTCCAGGTGAGAGGGAGTGACTGGCCCAATGTTACCTTTTCCAGGCTAATTTAAACATCTGGAATATTAGTCCCCAAACTCCACTGGCATCCTGACCAGAGTTACACCTTCTAAGCCCATTGATATCAACAGATTTAGGGAGGTTTTCCTCTGCTCAGGATTTCACTGGCAGCTTGGTGGAACAAAATGGTGGTTTAGATAAAACACAACACCTTTGAGATCTGAGATTCACTCTGTGGAACCAAAGGAAAGAATTCCAAAGAGCTTAACATTAATTCTTTGTATGTGCTGGGTATTTTTTTTTTAAGAGTGAGTGAGAGAGAGAATGCGCTGACATACCTTTGACTAAAAAGTTCCCATTTATGAAATTTTTGAGAATGACACATTGATTGCTTTTGGTGATTAAACGACTGCTGCAAGCGATGCTTGTTTAATTAAAGGTAAGTTTTAATTGTGTACTTTGCAGCCCATAATGAAAGCCTGAAAGTTGCTTGGAAGCCTGTGTTTTGTATCATAACAGAGGCAATAATTACAAAGTAGTGTGAAGGAGATAAAAATTTGGAAGGTGGACTTTTTTCCCTACCTTCCCAGGTTTAATTAGAAGCAAAAAAAAAAAATGCTATTCAAATCAAATCAACATATTCTAAAGAGACAAGTTCCCCCATTATATTGGCGTGGGTGATGATGATGATGTGCCACTGGATTAGAAAGATGCATGTGACTGCCTGCAAACAGAACATGAAACTTAATGATGTGTTTTCCTTAAAGGTGCGAGCCAAAACTAACAGGGGGGAAATAAACTGAAATAAGCAAATTCAACACTGCAACCGACTTTTAGTAGAGGCTGTAAACAGTGGGAAAACTCAGGTGTGGTTTCAGCGGTGCAGTCGGGTAATTTCAGGCTTTGGTCATAAAAGCCCTTCCTGCACTCACAACTTACTGCAGAGTATCCGAGCAGTAAAGCTTTAAAACTTGACTTCGGATTTCTGTGCCTGCCATCCGCACCAGTCTTACACCATCCGGTGTATTTATTCTGCAGCTACAATTTAAAAGCCACGCTTTAAAAAATCTGGATGGAACATCACTTGTGACATGTGCTAGGCTCCCTGGGCCTAGTAGGCCTCTGGTGGCAAAGCCCAGATAATGAGAGCTGGGAATGTCACCGGGGCTAGACACCCCCCTTGGCATTTTAGACCCATGGATCCTTGACTTCCTTGCCTCTGGGGACCCCCCCCCAGCTTAATATCATCAGTTGTCCTTGCTGGGTCTGCCCCTGGTCTTGGTTTCCTGACTTTTCACCCCCCTCTGGTGCTAAACCTGTTCCCCCCTTTGGCACTTTAGACCGTCAGAGAGCACCTTTCCCCCTTGTGCTGGTTTTAGTGTGTGGGAGAGGGTGAACACAAGAGAATGCACAAGCAGGGGGGGGGGGGAGAGACAAGCATCACTTTAACAGTCAAACCAAAAGATTAGCGATTGATATATCTTATCACTAGACTTAAAGGGCTTATTTGGGGGGGGGATTAAGTGGAAATGGCGGGGAACACTTGCAGAGGTGGAGCAGAAGCAAGGAGGAAAGTAGGATGGAAGAAATTGCAGAGTGGGATGAACAATAACCCTCAACGGTGGTGGTTGGGTGGATCAAAAAGGAGGGGTGGAGAAATGGGCATTGCAAAATCCGACGAAATATGTCTGCTTCTGAATCACCACTGAGTTTGAAGTGGGACAAGTAAAAAGTCCGCGGCAAAACCACTTTAGGGAAAGCTGAGGATACAGCAAATGGAAAGCAAACTGACAGCTGAACGGCTGAAAAGGAATGCAGAACCAAAAAGAAAAACCGAAGGACATGTGAGGTGAAAAGCAGGAGGAAATATAGAATTAAATCTAAAAGACGACTGAGATGTGAAGGAAAAGACCGGTGCAGAAAGGGCCATGGAAAAACAGGGGGAAGACCCAAAGCCTGGTGGTGTGGGGCAAAGGCAGAGGATGGAACCGAATGCAAAGACTGGCTGGATTGGTTGCTCAGGGATAGAGCATGATGGAAAGGAGACGGAAGCTTACTCCAAACGATTTCGTAAACCCCAGTGGAAAATAGGCTATCCAGGCCCTTGATTCTGGCCACACATCCAGACAGGGTTGCCAGGTTGCCCCTGGCCACCAATGGGGGATGGGGTGGCCGGGTTGCCAGATCCAGCTGGGGAAACTCTTGGAGATTTGGGGATGGAGCCTGGGGAGAACAGGGACCTCCGTGGGGTACAGTGCCACAGAGTCCACCTTCCAAAGCATCCATTTAATCCAGAGGAACTGATCTCTGTAGTCTGAAGATGAGCTGTAATTCCAGGGGGATCCCCAGGTCCTACCTGGAGGCTGGGATCCCTTCTTGAGAGATGGTGGGTATCCAGGAGATCCTAAGAAGAGAAGGGATTAGATTTATACAAACAAACCACACCAGAACCAGGGAGGAGGACCGATGACTGTTACTGGGGGTATGCCCAAAAAAACAAAAACAAAAAAGCCTTCACCTCCGGGTGGAAGTCACCAATAGAGGGAGACAGATGAGTCTCCCTGGGAAGAGGGGGAGGGGGCGGCGGAGGAGGAGGAGATTGGATTTATACCCCGCCCTTCACTCGGAGTCTCAGAGCGGCTTACAAACTCCTTTCCCTTCCCCTCCCCACAACAGACACCCTGTGAGGTAGGTGGGGCTGAGAGAGCTCTGAGGGAACTGTCCTTAAGAGAAAAGCTCTGATGGAACTATGGCTTGCCCAAGGTCATCCAGCAGCTGCAAGTGGAGGAATCAAACCCGGTTCTCCCAGATTAGAGTCCACACACGTAACCACTACACCAAACAGGAAGTTCCAACGTTTAGGTGCCATGACTGATGGGGGGCAACCAAAGCAGAGCCTCTGAAGATGACCGGAGTGAACAGGTAGGTCCACATGGGACATTAAGTCATGTAATGTTTCAGTAGAAGAAACTGAAATCGTGGCATATTTTCTGACCATAATTTTTTTCTTGTTCTTGGAAAATATGCAGCTTTCTCTGTTTCATATGTAGATATAGAATACTTCCATGCTGAATATATGGTTCATCAGATAATTAAAAATGGAAGTGTCATTAAGTGTCTGCAAGTGTCTATTAGTTAGAAAGTCTCAAGTTATGAAAAGTTTTCAAACATGGCCGAAATTACCATATGGCTTCCAGTATTAGAATATCTGCCTTCACAAGGGGAAATGCCTACTGTGATTGATCGGATGCAACTTTGGTAATGTAGACTCCAAACATTATGTAATGCTTGATATAATTCTATATAAAGGAACGATGTAAACACTCTTGTAAACATGTTTATAATAGTATGTTATGTTAAAATTTTAATTTGAAATATTGGGGGGAAATGGCTAAACTGAGTCTTTGAAAGAAGTTGATAGGCTGTGCATTCCAAGTCCGAATGTCCCTTTGCATTCAGAATGCAAAGTTGTTACTTTTTGCCTGTAATTTTCAAATTTGACTTCATAAATGGTGGTTTCCAAGATTACTGTTTTTATTTGTAACTTCCATCCTGACTCCAACTCTGCTTATTGGAATGAATGAAGTTCTATTAGGCTTTCTTTGTAGAAAGTGTTACAGCTTTGGTTTGTTTTTGTTGTTGGTTTACAGCATTTCCCCCCCCAATTCCTAGTGAATTATGTCAATATCTGTGGTTTTGGCCTACTGGCATATATAACTAGTAGCTCCGTTACTACTAGTTACATAAATAAAGCAAGGGGGGGGGACACGATGAAATGAGCAAACTGAAAAGTATGAAACCTTAATTCCCAAACGGAAAGGTCATTATTACAAAGTCAAAGTGGTAAACTGAGCAAACCATTTGAAGGTCTCAAAGATTCAAAAATTAACACGTGGCAAATGAAGCGTGTGTATCATGTTTACATTTTATCCATGAATTAGAAGAACCGTAGTTGACTCAAGGCAATGTTTCCCTTTTTTTTGTTTTTAATTTAGAGAACTTTCACATTGTTGTCTGAGGTGGCCTGAAATTTGAGCTTCCCAAATGATTTTGGCTTAGCTCAACAGTTAGAAACTGGAGTCTAAATTCAGTTGACAGCCCCACTCATCATACCCTTTGGATGGCAGCGTTTTAAAACTGGGCCCATTGTTTAGCTCTGAACTGTTTAACCATATAATACAGAGAAAACAGCATGGGCACAGAATTGGCATCTCTGAGAATTTGACCTCAGATTTCAGGGGCTCAGACTGCAGAACATCCAGTTTGGTACAGTGGTTAAGTGCGCGGACTCTAATCTGGGGAAACTGGATTTGATTCCCCACTCCTCCACTTGCAGCTGCTGGAAGACCTTGGGCAAGCCATAGTTCTGACAAGAGATGTCCTTGAAAGGGCAGTTCTTGAAGGAGCTCTCTCAGCCCCACCTACCTCACAGGGTGTCTGTTGTGGGGAGGGGAAGGGAAAGGAGTTTGTAAGCCGCTCTGAGACTCCGAGTGAAGGGCGGGGTATAAATCCAATCTCCTCCTCCTCCTCCGCCCCCTCCCCCTCTTCCCAGGAAGACTCATCTGTCTCCCTCTATTGGCGACGTCCACCCGGAGGTGAAGGCTTTTTTTTGTTTTGTTGGGCATACCCCCAGTAACAGTCATCAGTCCTTCTCCCTGGTTCTGGTGTGGTTTGTTTATGCATTTGTATTGAATAATTTTATAATTTTTAAATGATGTTTTAAATTATTCAAACGCTGTTTAATTGTTTCTAATTGTGTGCCGCCTTGGGGACCCTGACTGTGTGGAATGGGGCCATGAAAATATTTTAAATATGTATAGGCTTGGATCCTAACTAATATTTCCACAGGGACAAGGAATTCCACTTGTGGAGCACGATCAGGGGTGGTTTTGGTGATCCGGGGACGCCGGGGTTAAAGTCTAGGATGGGGCCCCATAATCACTACCACCCCCCACTGCCCCCCACCGAGGCCAAGGAAGGAGTGATCCTTGCCCTGTGTGAGGTGGGTGGAAGCTGCTGCTACCAGAAGCCAGCCTCATGGGGTGGGCACAAGTGGCAGCAAGACACTGCTCTTCTCTCCCTCCATACTTTGGCTGTGATCACACTGGCGGCTTCGCGTGATATGGTGCCGCCTCTAATTGAACTGGGTTAAAGTGTAGTGGGATATATCAGCCACACAGCACACCCTGCTGTGGGTTACCCACGGAGACATCCCGTGGTAAAGCATCCACATTATTGTGGCGCCTCAGCCATGGAGCGAACTGCAAAAAAACATTTCCAAACACCATGTGTGCGTGTAGTCTTTTTAAAAAACGCCTCCATAGTGGCAGAACGGATCTGCAGGTTCACACTCCCAAATCCATTCTGCGCACGCTCCCCCGTGTTCAGACATCCGGCCATGCGCAATGAATGCGCGGGGAAACAAAAACACCACTTCGGAGGTGGTGGCTTTTTAACCTGGTTCCAAGTCGTCCTCTGACAGGGTGAGTACGCCCGGGGAACGCCTGACAGATGTGGCTGTGTGATCCCACCCATTTAATCTGTTTGTAAAATGTGTCTTTATCGGACCAAACTGCCAGTCTGAACACAACCTGAGTGGGCAGACCTGTGAGTGGTTGTGGCCCCTCCCAGTATGAGGCTCAGGGCAGCTGCCTCTGTTGCCCATTGCCTAAGAGCAGCCCTGAGCACCAATTTTCTCACTTCACCTTCTCCTGAAGAAGAAGATTAGGTTTTTATATCCCAGTTTTCTCTACCTTAAGGAGTCTCGAAGCAGCCTATGATCACCTTCCCTGTGAGGTAGGTGGGGCTGAGAGAGTTCTGAGAGGACTGTGACAGGTCCCAAGCCACCCAGCTGGCTTCATGTCAGGAGCCGGGGAATCAAATTTGGTTCTCCAGATTAGAGTCTTCTGCTCTTAACCACTCCACTCCACTGGCACCCCCGAACCCTGTTTCTGGGGGACAGGGATATGTATATAAGGTATAGATTTTTGTGTGTCTAAATTTGGAAGATAAAGGAAATAAGTTCAAAACCAAATGGGAAAGAAGATCAGTGGACAAACTGCTTCTAGTGTTTGGTATCATATTTTTGTATACAGACTTTCAGTACCCCCCTGCATGAGGATTAAGGAGAACTTCTATTAAAATTAGTGTATCGCTGGCACCTCATTCCAGTCCAAGAGGAGAATATAAATCATGGGTAAATCACAGTTGAAGATGCCAGAAACTAGATGCAGATCTAATCCACATGTGCTGATATGACTCCCAAATTAATGTTTTGGGAAAAGGTACTATATCTAAGGAGCTGCGGTGACTCAAGTAGTTAAGACGCTGAACTGCAGGCTGTGGAAGGTCAGTAGTTCAGCAGTTCGAGACCCGGGTGCCGCATGACGGAGTGAGCTCCCATCTCTAGTTCCAGCTCCTGCCAACCTAGCAGTTCGAAAGCAAGAATTTGCAAGTAGATAAATAGGTACCACTTCAGTGGGAAGGTAACAGCGTTCCGTGCGCCTTGGTGTTTGGTCATGCCGGCCACATGACCATGGAAACGTCTTCAGACAGCGCTGGCTCTTCGGCTTTGAAACGGAGATGAGCACCGCAACCCTAGAGTCGGATTCGACTGGCTTTCGGGCAAGGGAACCTTTACCTTTACTTTACTATATCTAATCAAGCTAATACAAAAGTGGAACTTCCCTGTGATTTCCTCCAGGCATAATTAGAGTATTTGGAGGGAATTCATGAAAATCACCAGAATGTTATTGGATGTCTCTTGAAGCCAACAAGAATAATGACTGGTTCAAAATGATGTTTCCCTGAATTTTATCGGATTTTCAAAAATGATATGTTGACTATGGAGAACAGTAATGCAGTCCCAAACCACCGAAATTCTGTAAATGAAAAGGCCAAAAAGACTTTCCCCACACATTGGCAATCATTCATGTATTTCTGTAAGGAAAAACTTAATCTGGATTCACACGCATCAAACTCTTTTCCTTGATTTAAGTTAAGTAACCCTGACCCCATTCACACGGCGAATTTGCCACCGGAGAGCCACGATTGGATGGCGGATTTCCCGGGCGCAATCACACCACAACATCTGGCAAGTGAAGCGCACCCGTGGCCAACCCGCAGCATGCCACCGAAAATGCGCGATAAAAAAACCCTCCTCGAAGATAGTAGCAAACGGTTTGCCACGGGGTGCCTCCGGACTCCCTTGGTGTGTTTGTGCTGGCGCAGCTTTTCCCTCCATCCGTCTTCGTTGCAGCGCACACGCCGAGGGCCGGAACTGTGGGTTGCCGCCGCCGCGTCTGATCGCATTATCGCACGGCTAATTGCAGCGCTGCAAATAGCCACGCCTCCCCCCTGCGTTTTCCGGCACGTGTGACCGGGGCCCCTGTTTTGCAATATAAGGTGAGCCTTCTTGATTTTTTAAAATCTCATTTTTAAAACTGTGTCGCATTTACAAGACCAGTAGGCAAGACTTCACCAGTAGATGAAATAGGAGCAGTTTTCCCTGCCTCCTCCCCCCACACACACACATGTAGAAACAGTCCTGGAGGACTTTGACAAGAGACAGAAATCTGAAATGTGGCACACACATAACACAAGCCAATTTGGCATGTGGGGGGGGGAGCTGAGAACTGATTATTTTTATGCCTGTTACACATATCTCCAGTGGCTATGTTATTCATATGGAGGAGGAAAGTATCCCCATACTGCTAATGGCTTTCCATAGGAAGTGCTATAGGCTGATGCACAACTATGGTAGAGGACTTGGATAAACGAAGTTCTGGGAGGACGTATGGATGGGACGCCTCTCTTCTGTTGTGTGGTTCTGAGACCAGTTGGTGGCAGAAATGCCGTCAAGTCACAGCTGGCTTACAGTGACCCTGTGGGGTTTCAAAACAAGAGATGTTCAGTGGGGGGACTCCCCCACTCCCACCTGGGGGCTGGCGACCCTCGCAGTGCTTGCCTTTGAATCTAAGGCAAGAATTTCAAGCCGCTGAACGAATGAATTTGGACGGCACCTCTAGCTGGTACCCAGGAGGTTTGGAAGTGAGGAACGCCTGGACAAAGACTTCCCCGCTCCTGCCTGTCTCTAGCTAGGAGAGAGAAAAACCTCTAAACCAGGGGTGTCGAACTCATTTGTTATTTTTTTTAAAAATATTTTATTAGTCTATAGTACAATAAACAACAATGGGATTTGGTATAAATATGACCAACACAAAATTACATGTAATGAAACACTGCAACGTACTGAGAAGGAACAGCAAATTTAGAAGTGTCATTATTGAAAACATATTCTAAAAAAGGAGACCATTTCATGCATAAAGTAGATTTTGAACATAAACTATTAGTAGAGGAAGCCACTGCATCAGAAAGTTTGTCCATGATGTAAAAGTCCCAGATTTTTAAGCGCCAAGAGGAAAGAAGAAGTTTGTCGGTAGATTTCCAGCTTCTCGCAATAACCACCTTAGCAGCTATTAGCACAGTCGAAATAAGGTCTTGGCTCCATTTGGGTATATAGGGGGCATTCCATAAATCAAGTAATATTAGTTCAGGTTGCAGTGGTATCGAGTGCCCAGTTATATTGATGGAAAAGATAACCTTGGACCAGAAATGCTGAATTTCTGTGCACCCCCACCAACAATGAAAAAAAGTGCCAGATTCCCCACAGGAGCGCCAACAAAGAGGAGAATTGGCTTTGGATATCTGATGGAGTCTCATAGGGGTGAGGTACCATCTGGTAAGGCTCTTATAACTCTGCAACTGAATGTTCAAAGATTTGGATTGCAAAGATGGTGAGGACCAAATATCGTCCCAGTCTGCTGGCAATAGGATGTTATCACAGTCTTTTTGCCAGGCCTTCTGGTAATTCAATAAGGCTGTAGATTGCGAGTGAAGAAGATCTTTGTATATTATTGAGATATATTTAGAGAATGTGTCCTGGTCAAGTTTCATGAGACTTTCAAAGGAGGTGAGAGGTCTGTACATATCAGGAAGCGAATTGACAAGATGGGTGACCTGTACGTACTCAAACCATTCAAAATGTCTGTGCTGTTGCAGTCTTGAGTATGCTGTTCAGGTGTGTATCTGTAATAATAATATAATATCTTTTAATTTATTAATCGCTCAATCCTGCAGAGCTGCTGGCTCTGAGCGATTTACAGTTACACATATTCCCATGGGACTAACAATGATTCATAGGGGTAAAGGAGGACAACATATAAATCTTTTAAGTCGCACACGTTTGCAGCCGATGGGGATTTTGTTCAGCTGTAGGCTTAGACGTGTTCCAGACGCCATTCACTTGGCTTAGTTTGATGACGTCAGCTTTTTCCAGGGCTGCTTCAAGTCGCAGCGCTCCACTGCCACCGCCTGGCCGGATCGGCCCATCGCAGGCTTCTTGATGCCGAGGAGATCTTTCCAGGCTTCCGTGCTTCCGAGCTAGACATTCCATTTCACCGGCTAAAACCTCCCCCCACTGGGGGGGGGTTAGCGTGCCCACCCTCTCTAAGGAGTGGTACCCATTTTATCTACTCGCCGAAGTTTTCGAACCGCTGGGTGGACGGCGAGCTGGGGACAAGGCTGGTAGCTCACACCAGCACGGGCTAGAACTGACAACAGTTCTGTTCAGTTCAGACGTTACTGTA
Source organism: Gekko japonicus (assembly GCF_001447785.1). NCBI lineage: Eukaryota > Metazoa > Chordata > Lepidosauria > Squamata > Gekkonidae > Gekko > Gekko japonicus. The sequence continues at coordinate 323,719 of NW_015163105.1, read as the reverse complement.
ACCAGAGGATAAATCCTCTGTACCACCGTTGCAAACCTACGATGACGCAGCAGCAGCAGAACCGGAAGAAGCAGCAGAACTGGAAGAAGCAGCAGAAGACAGCCAGTTCCACTGTAGGCCTGATAGAAGCCCTCCAGGGTCCTGATCCGGTCCACGGGCCGCATGTTTGACACCCCTGCTCCAAACCTTAAAACTCAAGATGAAGCCCTGACCTGGATGGCGCAGGCCAGCCCAATCTCATGAGATCCTGGAAGCTAAGCAGGGTCAGCCCTAGTTGGTACTTGGATGGGAGACCACCAAAGGAGTCCAGGGTCGCACTATGCAGAGGAAGGCAATGGCAGACCACCTCTGCTCGCCTCTTGCCTTGAAAACCTCTGGGGTCGCCATAAGTCAGCTGCAATTTGACATCGTTTTACACATGCATACGCGCACACATGCACACACACAAAGCAGCGCAGCGGACAAGCAGTACAGGTTGGGAGGATTATACGAGTCCCTGGCCTTGAGCACAGTAGATCCCAATTTTGGGATTACAAGTAGAAGGCAGCATAGTAAGGACAAGATAAACTGGGTGGGGGAAAAATACTTATCAAATGCAAATAAGATAGGCACTCGCATACACATTTAATTGCCGTGCCTGTATCGTCATGTCCAACGCAGATGTTTTGAAGTACACGTTGTAGAGCAATGCATTTTATTTTTTTAAAGGATCTCCTTTCTCCTAGGTGGAGATAGGAAGGAATGGAGAAGTCAGTTGCTCCCAAGCCTCACCAAGTATGTGTATGGAACAAAGGTCCAGCGGCGCCTTTAAGACCAACAAAGTTTAATTCTGGGTGTAAGCTTTCATGTGCCTGCATGGCCCAACACAACTACCCACCAGAATCTGTCCTTATCTTAGTTTACTGCCATAGTAAAAACCATAGATCCAGGCAGGTGGCCGTGTTGATCTGAAGCAGTAGAACAGAGTCTGAGTCCAGTGGAACCTTTAAGACCAACAAACTTTTATTCACAGTATAAACTGCATTAAGTCCCGCAGGGCACCAGTGTTCCCTCTAAGCTGAGTTAGTGTGAGCTAGCTCACAGTTTTGTAGCCTCTGGCTCACACATTTTTGTCTTAGCTCAGGAAGGAGGGCTCCAGAGCCAACTAATTTATGCAGTGGCCAAATTGTTTGCTCACAACTTTAATGCCAGTAGCTCACAAAGCAGAATTTTTGCTCACAGGACTCCCCAGCTTGGAGGGAGCATTGCAGGGCACAGATGTTATTTGGCCAGAGGTCATTTCGGGGGGAATCGCGGGGGATCGCAGTTCCCCCGGGTGAGGTACGGGGGGCGGGCATATGACGAAGCCCCGCCCCCTGCTTCCGGCCGCCCCGCTTCCGGCCCTCATTCAGCCAGGAGGAGGCAGGAGAAGAGGGAGGGTAAGTTTCTTCCTCCCTGCGTCTCTCCACCCCTGCCTGCCTGGGGCCAGGGAGGGCCTTCGCAGAGCTTCCTTGCACTCCCGACCGGCCTTGCAGGTCCACCGCCGGGCCCCTCATGGGGCTCGGCAGTGGAGCTGCAAGGCCGGCGGCGGCCGGGACCGTTGGGGGCGGGGTGCGTGGCCTTATGACACACATCTGGTGATGTCAAGGGGTGTGGCCTTAGGACACACTTCTGGTGATGTCAGGGGTGTGTGGCATATGCTAATGAGTTATGCTAATGAGTTTCCCTAGCTCTTTTTCTACGAAACGACCCCTGTATTTGGCAGAGAGTTCCACCAGGTTGGGGGCAGGGCTGAAAATGCCCTGGCCCTGGTCGAGGACAGCCTGATGTCTCTCGGGCTGGGGACCACCAGGAAGTTCTTATCGACTGAGCATAATGCTCTTTGGGGGCTATATCAGGAGAGGCGGTCCCGAAGGTACATGGGTCCCTGACAACTAAGGGCCATAAAGGTTAATACCATAACCTGGAACCTGATCTGGTACTCCACCAGAAGCCAGTGCAGCTCATGGAGCATGGGTAGAATGTGTGCTGCACGCGGAGTTGCCGTGAGGATTCGCGCATTCTGCCGCATTCTGGAGCAGTTGAAGTTTCTGGATCAGTCTCAAGTGTATCCCTATGTAGAACGAGTTCCAGTAGTCCAATCTGGAGGTGACCGTTGCATGGATTACTGTGGCAAGGTCAGTGCGAGACAGGTAGGGAGCCAGTTGCCAGACCTGATGCAGTTGGTAAAACGCCAGTCTGGCAATGTTTATGACCTGGGCCTCCATTGATAAGGCGGCATCCAGACTCACACCCAGGCTCTTGACAACTGATGCTGGTGTCAAGGGCACACTGTCGGGAGCCGGGAGATTCCAGGGACTGAACCTGGGACCTTCTGCACGCAAAGCAGAGGCTCTTCCACTGAGCCATAGCCCCTTCCTTGTCTGGTATCCCTGCCCAGAGATGAGCTATAGCTCCAAGAGGTATCACTGTCTTAACTCGTCAAGTATATGGTTCGGATTTAGCTCTGTCCTCTTTTTCTTCTGCCAGTGAGGAATCCCTCTGTATCGTTCTCTGTGTCCTGAATCAAGCAGCATTCTAAGTAAAGCCTCCGGAATGCATTCTTCTAATTGTTACTCATGAATGATAGCTCTAACCCAGCTGTCAACCAGGAATGACTCAGGCAGAATTTTGTTGTAGAACCATCCACCGGCATTGGAGCTTTGGTCGGTCCCGTCCATCTGTTTTACTGCTGATTCAGAGGGTCATTTCCTCCTTCGTCTTCTTTAAGGGAAAGTGTTAGCACAGAATGATAACTGTATATCCCAGCTTCAATGCAAAAGGAAATGAATGAGAGATCAGGAAGAAAAAAAAGGGAAAATATAAGCACTGACAAACAGTTGAGTTATGCACTCTGTAAATGAAAAAGAAGGGTATGAATAAAAGATCCATAGAAAGTGAAGATCCTCTTTCTAAGCCCTGGTCTCGGTGTCCCCACCTGCAGGGGCGAGGCAAATGGTGACCAGAGACAGGGCTTTTTTCAGTGTGGCGCCTTGCCTTTGGAATGCCCTCCCCCTGGAGGGGACCACTACTTTATTTTCCTTTAGGCACCAGGTCAAAACGTTTCTCTTAATGTGGTCTTTTAACTGAAGGGGTTTCTCTTTTAAAGGTGTTTATGTATAGTCTGCTTCTAGCCTGAGGCTAAAATGATATTTGGTGACAGAACCAAGCTGAATGGATTTTCCAGTTTATGGCGACACGTTGAGCAGACTCATCTCCCGGACTTCCCGGGGATGAAATCTGCGCACCAGCAGAAAGGAGAGGGGCGACGTCTCGCTACCCCCCCAGAGCCTGGTTGAAAGGCTCCTAGCCATGGGACTTTTGAAAGGTGGCCTCTTCGCCAGCGCGATGCTGGGAAATCGAGGCGCTTCTCCGTCCTGATGGTCCTCCTGCTGTGTGTCCATATGGAACTAGTGACGCTGATCGGGACAAGCGCTGGAGATCGAGCGGTTTAAACGGAGCTACAGCGAGGTCGCAAGACCGACTATGAACTGTGAGTTGGATTAGAGCATAATTTACATTTTAAAAGGAAAGCTCCCACCCTAACCCTAACCCTGCGCCCCCTGCTGGACCAGATGACTAATCTCAAGGAACAGTTGTCAATGATGAACCAAAGCATCACTACTCAGCAGCTTCAATTGCATGAGACTCTTAAAATCATGGAGCAAACAGCTGAGAAAGTGAAAGAAGTTGACGCCACTACCCAAAAGGTGAAGAAAAAGGTGCAAAGGTTGGAAAAGAAGCAAATTTCTACAGAAGAACAACTTTTACAGCTACAAATGGAGAAGGCAAACTTGGTCCTTCGATTCCAAGATGTCCCAGAATTCAAAGGAGAGAATCTGAAGCAAGTGATGAGTGATGCATTAGCCCCAGTGACAGATTTGAAGGCAGAGTATCTAATGAGCGAAATGGATGTGGCCTATACGGCGGGGACACCCTTGAAAATTGGGGACAGTACCATCAGGATTCTGAAAGACATCCCATTTGAAATAAGACAAAGGAGAAAGAAATATAAAGATTTGATTCTTTTTCTTCAAACAAATGCAATTAGCTACCGGTGGTTATATCCAGAGGGTGTAACCTTCAGACTTCAGGATAAAAAAGAAAAGATTGACTCTGTTTCAAAGCACGGGACTTTTTGAGAATCCAGTTGGGTGAGCCAGAGGAGGTGGATAAAGAGGAGAAGGACAGTAAGTCCAGTGGCGAGCTGGACTCAGGGTCTTCTGGTGAGGACTCTCTTTCTGAAAAAGGGGCAGCCGCCCCTAAAAGTCCATATAAACTGAGGAAAAGACAAGAAAAGAAAAAATGAAGGCTGAAGGACTCTGAATTGTGCCTTTGAAAATATGGTTTTTAATAATGGGATGCTCTGGGGTTTCTCTCTAACAGTTAAATCTAAGTGTTAAAAGATATTTTAGCATGTCTGACTAAGTTCAAAAGATATCAGCAATTTAAGGAATGATTTTGTACTTAAGCTGTTTTAATGATCTCCTTCTCTTGGGTTTTTAGTTAGTAGTGGTTATCTTTACTTTCTCCTTAATTGTAGTTCCCTTCCCTTATTTCTTTGTAGTTTGTAGTCTAATTAAAAAAGCAATAAAAATCCCCTCTGGGGGGCTAAAAAAAGAAGAAGAACCAAGCTGAATGATAAACTGAGCAATAAACAAAAGGTATCTTGTAATAATTATATTTATTTAAACTTTCTTTTTTATCCGTCACCAGCCCAAATGCCCACCAAGTGGTTTCAGAATACCTTCTTTCTAATCTTTTTCCTGAGATAAAAATGTAATTATTGAATACGTCAAGCTTATCTCTCGCATCTCTCCTGAAGGGAAGTTTTTTATTTCATTTTATTTTATTTAGTTCATTCAGAGTGCGAAAATCATCAAGCACAATGTGTATCCCTCTGGGGAAGTTCCCTACAGTCTCTTCCTATTCCTTTTTGTGGGAGCATCCTCATATACTGAATCCTTTCAATTTTGGTGAAACTGAACAAAGAATGCTAAATCCCCTCAGCGATTTTGTGACAGTCCAGCCTTTTACAGAGAGTCAGCCCTAACATTTGCCTAGGAGAATCCAGCCAAGAACTTTTGATCTTCTTCCATGGCGCAGGGATTGGGGGGGAGCACTATTAGAAGGATTTGCTTGACTTGTAGCAACAGGCAATGGCCAATGCCCTCTGGTTCCATGGAATTCTCCAAATAAGAGGCCTTCGACAAAGAAGGGGGAGGAACATCAGTCCGACTAATTAAATCTTGATCCGAGGGAGCTGAAGTTTTGGAAACTGAGGTAGTTGGAATTCCAGCCTCACATTTAATTGCCTTGGATTTATATATATAATTAGGGAGAAGGGGGCAGATCTTGGAATTATTGAAAACTCTAGTAGGGAAAATGCCATATGATCTTAAAATATGTCTTTGCAGCATTAGTAATATAGGAATCTTCTTGGACTTGAAGGGAAGTAAAACCCTCTATTTCCACAACTTTCCAACCCCAAGAAACAGGAAAAGGTGTTTTTTTTGGGGGGGGGTTGTCGCTCAAAAACAACTCCCCTGGGGGCTCCTGATGCTGACAGAATGTTTGGGTGCCGAAACACGCAAGCAGTGATTCAGAACCCTGGGATGAAAATCCACTTATGTGCACATCGCTGAGTAAAAAAAAAAAGGTGGGCGGATGGAGCTATGCGATGGCGCGAAGACAGAACCGTGCATCAGATTTCCCTAATGGCTTGAGTTCACAAGAGAGAGTTCAGAAATCCGGAAGTGTGCAGTGAAATGAGGTCAATCCCTAAGGACTGGACTTTCTCCGGTGTCAGGAAAGTCGGGAGTGAGAACGGGGGACCGACAACTGCTGAACAGGATAGGGATGATGCTGTTTCAATGAGCATTTTAAATCCAGAGAGGAGAAGCAACAACACCGGATCAAGGAGCTCATCTGACCACAACCCGTGTTCAGACAGAACAAATATCTAACACATGGCCTGGTCTGTTTATGGATCATTTTGACCAAGTTACCATGATGGATGTTGACAGGATCCTGGGATCTGTCAAGGCCACCGCTTGAGCTCTCGATCCTTGTCCATCCTGCCTGCTGAAATCTCGTAAGGACCACATTCACCCGTCATGAATGTCTGTCATAAATCAATCACTGACTCAGGGCACCTTTTCCTCAGCCACTCAAAGAGGCTTCCAGCCATCCACGGCTTTAAAAACCTTCCCCAGAGAAAAATGCTGTGACCAATTATCTCCCAGTCTCTAATCTGTCCTTTCTGGGTGAGGTGATGTAGAGAGCATTGGTGGATCAACTCCAAGCCTTTGTGGATAATTCATGCACTCTGAACCCTCTACAGTCTATGTTCAGGCTGGGCTATGTGATGGAGAGAGCTCTGGTGGCTTTGATTGATTACCATCTTCTGCTCCTGCTGGCTTTATCTCATGCCTTTGATACAGTAGACCATGCTACTAGTTGGAACGTTTGGAGGCAGAAATAGGTATCAGGGGACGAGCTTTGGATTGATTTAAATAATTCTTTATGGACCAGACTCAAAGGGTTGCCATTGGAGACTGGTTCCCATCAATGTGGGATTTATCCCGTGGGGTTCCACAGTGTGCAGTCTTACCCCCCCCCCCCCAGGCTATTCGGTCTCTACCTAAAGCCCTTACCGGGAATCACTCACAGTTATGGAATTAGATGCCATAAGTATGCTGACAAACCCTAGCTCTGTATCTCTCTATCCAAATCTCCTGGGAATATGGTAGCAGTCTTGATCCACTGCCCAACTACTGTGGTTAAATGGCTGAGGATGAACAAATTGAAATGGAACACTGAGGAGGAGAAGAAGAGAAGAGATTGGATTTATACCCCATTCTTCACTACCCAAAGGAGTCTCAAAGTGGCTTACAGACTCCTTTCCCTTCCCCTCCCCACAACAGACGCCCTTGTGAAGTAGGTGGGGCTGAGAGAGCTCTTTCAAGAACTGCCCTTGAGAGAATAGCTCTGGAGCCATCCCTCCTGAGCTGAGACAAAAATCTGTGAGTCAGAGGCTAAAAAACTGTGAGCTAGCTCACACTAACTCAGCTTAGAGGGAACACTGGAGTGGAGAATCAGACCCGGTTCTCCCAGTTTAGAGTCCGCGCTCCTAACCACTACACCTAACTGGCTTTCCAGCTGATGCCTCCTGGGTTCTTTGGAAGTACCTCCTCCTCTAATGAAGTGGAGGAAAGTCAGGATTGGCTTTTTGCTTCGGGGGAAGAGACGCTGACCGATTTCCCACAAGCGCTGCTCCGCGCTCGCTCTTCCCTTTGGCCCCGATGGTACGTGTCAGTTTCAGACACGCCTTGCAGCTTCGCGCAATTTCCCCCGAGTCTACTCAATCCTCAAAAAACAGGATTGAGTAGACGCGCGTGAAGCTGCAGGGCAAAATGCAGCCGCGCAGCAGCTTGTGTGAAATTGTCGCGTACCATCGGGGCAAAAGGGAAGAGCCAGCGCGGAGCAGCGCTTGTGCGAAATGTGTCGCTTGCTCAAAGAAAGTAAATGGGCAACAAGTGGGAGAAAACCCATGAATGTGACCACCACGTAGACGTTTACTGATAGACCGTGCTAACCTGAGCAGAGTTGCACTTGCACCCTTCTAAATTCACTGAAATAAATGGACTTAGAAGTTGGAAGCGGCACCGATCCATGGCCTTAGAAGGGTGTAGGCTTGTTAAGGTTCCCATGTTAGAAGCTGAGAAGCGCACTCAGTCTCCTCCTTGCATGGATCAGTGTTGCTTTGTTTGCGATATACCTGCTGGTTTAAACCCTTTGATGCTTTTGCCTCCTGTTTTGCATCACCCTTCCCTTTGTTCCTAGTTCTCGCCCCCTCCCAGTCATAAGTTCCATGGAATTGTGCCCGGGTATTTAGGATCAGCACCATACAGCACCAAAACCAATCCATATCTTCTTGTAACTCCTCCTGCCTGATCAAAGATAATGCCAATATATATTCTAATCAGAGGGTTAGCTGCATCCAGCCATGTCTAATCATTTTGGAATGTGTCCTTGGGAACATAACAAGGATCGACAGACGGAGGAAACGGATTGTAAAAATTATGAAAGAAAGATTTTTATTTTATTTTTTTGGAGTCTGCCGAAGACCTGAGAGACCAAAGGAAGTATTTTCATTATATTTATTATTCAAGACGGACCAACATCTGTTTCCAATTTGCACTGATTATTGACACATCTGGCCACTTGGCCTCGGGAACTACAAGTTGCTGTTTGTGGCATTATTTTCTGAATCAACTTTTCAGACCACCCGGAAAATAATACAGAGGAGAAGGTGGTGATGTTTGTAACGAGATTACCTTTTGGCACTGGCTAACAATTGTGCTAATGGGAATGCTGTCATCTTGCGTTTTATAAATCACAGAGATATATTCCTTTGACACCTGCAGGGGGAAGGAGGCTCTGCGGCCAAAGGGTTTATTATTTGACAAAGACGAATTGGAACGGTCCGATAAAAGACTTCAAGTGGATACTAGAAATCCAAGTGGTAGTTAAATATTTGGCTTCACAAGTCAAAAGTCCCTTGGTTGAAATAGAAACCTAAGATGGATTGAGCGTGGCGATTATACTGGTTAAGGGGGTCTCTTTAGGATATGGTTGGAAGCGGCGTAGATATTACCCCTGAGTAAAATAGATTTGTTAATATGAAATGTTACAAGGGCTGAGCCACACTAAAAGGACTTATTCTTGTTTAGGAACAAAAATATTGAAAAATACCCCCTACGGGACAGTTTCTCAAAAATGACTGCAACAATGTTTGGTTGTTCATTTACGCTTCCCAGTCTGGTGTAGTGGTAAAGTGTGCGGACTCTAATCTGGGAGAACTGGGTTTGATTCCCCACTCCTCCACATGAAGCTGCTGGCGTGACCTAGGGTCAGTTACAAGTTCTCTCGGAGCTGTTCTCTCAAGAGCAGTTCTCTCAGAGCTCTCTTAGCCCCGCCTACCTCACAGGCAGTGTTCCCTCTAAGATGAGTTAGCGTGAGCTACCTCCCAGTTTTTTACCCTCCGGCTCCCACATTTTTGTCTTTGCTCAGGAAGGAGGGCTCCAGAGCAAACTAATTTATGCAGTAGCCAAATCGCTCGCTCACAACTTTAATGCCAGCAGCTCACAAAGTAGAATTTTTGCTCACAAGACTCCACAGCTTAGAGGGAGCGTTGCTCACAGGGTGTATATTGTGGGGAGGGGAAGGGGAAGGAGATTGTAAGCCACTCTGAGGCTCCTTCAGGTAGTGAAGGGTGGGGTATAAATCCAGTCTCTTCTTCTTCTCTTCCTCTCTTGCTCTCTTACTGGGCTTCTGCAGCCCTTATGGGGCAAACCAGAGCGGGCAATAATATCAGGTTGCCAGGCAGGTTAAGAAGGTGGTCTTCCTGGTGGCCTCCGATGGCAAGGGAAGACGGATGAGGACTTCAGATGCTTGCATTCACCCGATGGCTGTGGCACGAGGGTGGCATTACTATGCAAAGCAGAGAAAGTGTGGCAGAGGAAGGATCTCTCATCCAGGCACTTAACCGCGGTCCTGAATTGTGCTTCACCCTCTTGCACGATTGAAGAGGTGGTGGTGGGAAGTGCCGTCAAGTCGCAGCTGACTCACGGCAACCCCTCCTGGGGGTTTCAAGGCAAGTGGCAAGCAGAAGTAGTTTGCCACTGCTCGCCTCTGCTCAGCAACCCTGGACTTCTTTGGGGGCCTCCCATCCAAATACTGACTGAGGCCAACCGAAGAATAAGAATAAGAATGTTTATTTATTTATTTATTACATTTATAACACGCCCTCCCAGCCATGGCCGGCTCAGGGCGGCTTAGGTAAAGGTAAAGGTTCCCTTGCTCGAAAGCCAGTCAAGTCCGACTCTAGGGTTGCGGTGCTCATCTCCGTTTCAAAGCCGAAGAGCCAGCGCTGTCCGAAGACGTTTCCGTGGTCATGTGGCCGGCATGACTAAACACCAAGGCGCACGGAACGCTGTTACCTTCCCACCGAAGTGGTACCTATTTACTTGCAATTTCTTACTTTCAAACTGATAGGTTGGCAGGAGCTGGAACTAGAG
>NW_015163105.1:304974-312189 GCF_001447785.1 Gekko japonicus | reverse complement strand
AGGAGAAGAGGGAGGGTAAGTTGCTTCCTCCCTGCCTCTCCCCACCCCTGCCTGCCTGGGGCCAGGGAGGGCCTTCGCGGGGCTTCCTTGCACTCCCGCCGGCTTTGCAGCTCCACTGCCGAGCCCCATGAGGGGTGGCCGGGACCGTTGGGGGCGGGGTGTGTGGCCTTATGACACACTTCCGGTGATGTCAGGGGGTGTGGCATATGCTAATGAGTTATGCTAATGAGTCCCCCTAGCTCTTTTTCTACAAAACGACCCCTGCTTGCAGCTGTTGGATGACCTTGGGCAAGCCGTAGTTCTGTCAGAGCTGTTCTCTCAAGGACAGTTCTGAAAAGAGCTCTCTCGGCCCCACCTACCTCACAGGGTCTCTGTTGTGGGGAGGGGAAGGGAAAGGAGTTTGTAAACCGCTCTGAGACTCCCTTGGGTAGTGAAGGGCGGGGTATAAATCCAATCCCTTCTTCTTCTTCTCCTCCCATAACCATTTGTATCTGGGAACATCTGAAGTGGAAAGATGAGGTTGGCGATTGCACCCCTTGGCCACTGTACACCCACCTATACCACCCCAGGTCCCTAAGGCTTTAGCACAGTAATCCCCAACCCGGGGCCCATGGAGGCTGTGCACTGCCAATGTGTTTCCTCGGGTTGCCGATTCTGGTGTGGCAAATTCCTGGAGATCCAGAAGTGGTGTCTGGTGAGGGCAGAGTCTTGGGAGGGGAAACAGCTCGGCAGAGATGTGATGCCATAGAGTCTCCCTTCCACATCTGCTGTTTCCATTTGGGGGGGGGGGACTGATTTATACCGTCTGGCAACCAGTTGAGGTTGGCAACTAGGGTGCCTGGACCCAGGCTGGCAAATTATGGGGAGATTTGGGGGCAGCGCCTGCGGAGCATGAAGCTCAGTGGAGAGATCGATGGCTTCTTATGACTAACTCCTTGAGACATGTTTGGGGAACAGAGGGATCAGGATTTTATTGGAAAGCTCCTATTAAAGTTAGCAAAGAGATTGCAAATGTTTTCTACTTACCACCTGTAAGGTTAAAAGCAATGATTTTCAATGTAATTATTCTTTCCAGTGCTAAGGCCGAATGCAATAAACTAGGCCTTCCTGGATATTTTTTTAAAAATGGAATAACCTCCTTGGTAGTTTTCTATGTGAGAACGGTTGTGTGTGTGTGTGGGAAACTTCTTCAGTATTGGTAATAAAAAGTTCCCATTTCATTTACGAGATCTTAAAGATGAAGAAGGCTGTAATCAGTCTCAGCATGAAAAATCCTGTGCTCTTCTCATATACAGTAAACAAGCAGAGCGAAAATACAAGTGTCACTTCTCAAAACACTGTATCCAGTGTGGAGCTGGGAAACTTAAATTTATTTTTATTTATTTATTCTTTAAATTTGTATCCCGCCCTCCCCAAAGGCTCAGGGCGGCTAACAAGGGCATAAATGCCAATAAGAACAATAAGAACAATAAAAGACAATACAATATACAACATAATACAATTAATAAAATATCGGTGCTCCACTACTTGCTCCAATTCATAAAATCAAGATGGTGTGCTGCAGCTGTTATAACAATACGACCATATGTCCCCACAACCCTATCATCCGCCAGGTACGTCTCACATCCCTGATGGTACCCGCGCCAGCGGTGGTAAGGGTGCGGTGATGGAAAAAACGTTGGTGGAATAATGGTGGCAGCGGCTCCTACTCAAAAACCTGGTGGAAGAGCTCCGTTCTACAGGCCCTGCGGAACTGTCCAAGGTCCCGCAGGGCCCAGATCTCTTCTGGGAGCTCATTCCACCAGGTAGGAGCCACCACCAAAAACGCCCTGGCCCTGGTCACAGCAAGTTTGGGTGAAGAAGTACTTCCTTTTATCTGTTCTAACACAATTGCTCAGCAATTCCATGGAGTGCCCACGAGTTTTTGTATTGTGAGAAAGGGAGAAAAGTACTTCTTACTCTACCTGCTCTATCCCATGCATAATCTTGTAAACCTCAATCATGTCACCCCTCAGCTGTCGTTTCTCCAAGCTAAAGAGCCTCAAGCGCTTTAATCTTTCTTCATAGGGAAAGTGTTCCAACCGTTTTATCATCCTAGTTGCCTTTTTCTGCACTTTTCCCAATGCTATAATATCCTTTTTGAGGTGTGGTGATGACCAGAACTGTACGCAGTATTCCAAATGAGATTGCACCATTGATTTATACAGGGGCATTATGATACTGGCTGATTTGTTTTCAGTTCCCTTCCTAATAATCCCCAGCATAGCATTGGCATTTTTTATTGCAGTCACACATTGTCTTGACATTTTCAGTGAGTTATCTACTAAGAGTCCAAGATCTCTCTCTTGGTCAGTCTCTGTCAGTTCGGACCCCATCAACGTGTATTTATAGTTAGGATTTTTGGCCTCAATGTGCATCACTTTGCACTTGGCCAAGAGAAGTACTGAGTCCTGCGGTACCCCACTGCTTACCACGCTCCACTATGTAAATTGCCCGTTTATACTCACTCTCTGTTTCCTATTAATTATCCAGTTTTTGATCCACAAAATGACTTGTCCTTTTATCCTATGACTATTGAGCTTACTTAGGAGCCTTTGATGAGGAACTTTATCAAAAGCTTTCTGGAAGTCAAGTTAAACAACATCTATTGGGTCCCCCTTGTCCACATGTTTGTTCACCCCCTCAAAGAAACACTAACAGGTTAGTGAGACAAGATCTTCCCTTACAGAACCCATGCTGAGTCTGCCTCAATCGTTTTTGTTCTTCGATGGGCCTACTAATCCTCTCCTTAATAACAGTCGCCTCCAACTTACCCAGTATTGACATCAGACTGACTGGCCTGTAATTTCCCAGATCTCCTCTGGAACCCTTTTTAAAGATGGGGTGACATTAGCTACCTTCCAGTCTTCAGGAATGGTGGCAGATTTTAATGAAAGATTACATATTTTTGTCAGGAGATCCACAGGTTCACATTTGATTTCTTTCAGAACTCACGGATGTATGCCATCCGGGCCTGGGTTTCGTAAAACAACAGAGGGAAAAGCCAATGCAGAATCAGCGTTAGTCTGTCTGTAGCAGCAGAAAAGAGCAAGAGTTCAGTAGCATCCTGAAGACTAACAAAGGTCTATTACGCACACACAGCTCCCTGCAGAGAATCTGAGCAGTCAAGCCTTTAATCTTGACTTCAGATTCTGTGCCTGCCGTACGCACCATTCTTTTTTTCCCTCCAGTGTATTTATTCTGCAGCTTCCACCCAAAAATGCAGTTTTTCTTTAATTGGGATGGGAACATCACTTGTCACGTGTAGGGGGTGGCTTCCAAAGGTTTTTTTTTTCTTCCTTGGTAATTTAAGCAATTGCCCTATCACAGCTGAGCGGTAGCATCAAGTAGGTAAAGGTAAAGGTAAAGGTTCCCTTGCTCGAAAGCCAGTCGAATCCGACTCTAGGGTTGCGGTGCTCATCTCCGTTTCAAAGCCAAAGAGCCAGCACTGTCCGAAGACGTTTCCGTGGTCATGTGGCCGGCATGACTAGATGCTGAGGCACACGGAATGCTGTTTCCTTCCCACCGAAGTGGTACCTATTTATCTACTTGCCATTTCTTGCTTTCGAACTGCTAGGTTGGCAGGAGCTGGAACTAGAGATGGGAGCTCACTCCATCATGCGGCACCCGGGTCTCGAACTGCTGAACTACTGACCTTCCGCAGCCTGCAGTTCAGCGTCTTAACCACTTGAGCCACCACAAGTAGGTGCCTTCCATTTAAATCCTGGTGATTCAGTTCCTTTCTTTCCATTTCTCCCACAGTCTCCAGCATTGGCGGCAACCACAGTGGTTGCTGCTGGGCTTGATTGGTAACACACGACATGCTGGTCTTTCCCTCCTATAAAGTACTGAGACTGAGGCATAGCGTAGTGATTTCAGCTCATACTTTGCTTAGAAAACTAGAGATGCAGTAGCCGGCCAGAGAGGCCCGCTTTAAATACACTTACAAACCACACCCCAACACACACCCACACCCGTGATTGGATTATTTACAGTGTTATTGCAACCATAGGTTCCCTTGAGGATCTGGATGAGCCAATAGGCTGGTTCTAGGATCCTCTCCTTCTATTGTCCAAGGATGCGAAGCTAGGTCAGTTCGCCTGGTCACATGTAAGGGCGACTGCGTGCACGGTCGCCATTAGAACACAACACCTCCACTCTCTCCCTCCCTCCCCCCTTTCAGAGCTTGTAAAGAGGCTTCTTGGAGAGCTGCAAGAGAAGCACATTTTCCCATCATTTCTCCCCCCCCAGCAATCTGAGACTAGAGATAATCTCATATCACTAGACTCATGCCGCTTGTATTTTTATTTTTTTTATGTAAAACGAGGGGAAAAGTAATCAATGGAGCTTGCACACCGATGAATGGCAGAAGGTGCGGAGTGGATGGGATGTCTTTGAAGTGGACTGGGGAGTGACCTTTGAGGGGCAGCAAAGGAGTGGGGGAGGGGAAATCTGAGGGTATCTGTACACTTTTGAATTATTTTCAGTTCAGAAGCAAAACAAGGGGGAAATCAGCAGAAACCCACTCTCAGAAAACCCGAGGAACCAGAGACCGGAAAGCGGCTGTGCACTGAAAGGGGGGGAAATGAATGCAGAATAAAAAAGAAAACCTGACTAAGATGCATGGCAAAAGTGAGGGAAAATACCTATGTGTGATAGGCCAAAATCTGTGGCAGAGTATGAGCTCTCATGAGCAGTGAGCAGTGACTTATGAAAGCTCATACCCTGCCACAAATTTTGTTCATCTTTAAGCTGCTACTGGGTTCTTGCTCTTGTCTAATGAGAGCTACAATTGGAAAACAGTAGTTAAGAGAGTTGAAAACAGCAGTTAGGAAAGTTGAGGAAAGCAGTTAGGGAGTTAGGGGAGAGTCTGGCTGAGTGAAGCTGTGGAGAAGAGCAGCTTAACGCTGACTGAAAAGTGTCAGTTTGTAACAAAGAATCACAAATGCTGGCATAAGGAAGCAGCGTCAAAAGTTCAATTGAAAAGAAACTTTTTAAACACTACCTGACTTTCTTCAGGGTTATGTTCAAATCATAAATGAAAATTAACTCCTTGTTTGTTTAACCTTTTGGGCTGTTTGTCTCAGAGAAAGAAACATACACACAGAGGAAAAGTACTTGTTCTATATATATTTTAGGATATGAATAAAAGGTGGCAGGTGCTCAGGGGTACCTTCCGCTCCACTGCCCATCACCAGGCCCCTCACTCTTGCCTCCCTTCCCACCCTCCACTGTGTGCCCCCACCTGCCTGTGTGCCCCCATCTGCCTGTGTGCCTTCCGTTGCCTCCAAGCCCTCCCACTGCTTGTGCTCACATGCACCTGCACACCCTGTCCATGGCAGCACTGTGTGCTGCATGTGGTTGTGAGAGCTGCCGCCAGGCACCACCCGCATGCCCTTCCCCAGCACGACTAAGGAGCACATGCAACTGATAACATGGGGCACCAGCAGCTGCCCCACCTCAGGGCGAGTTGATGCCGCCTTTGCCCACAGGGGTTTCTGGGGAGACAGGTCAACCACAGGAAGCATTTTTCAGTTCAGAAAGTTTGAGAACCACAAGACTGTGTCGCAGTACTGTCAAATGAGAACTATTATTCCCTATTGGGTATTTTGTTGTTGTTCAGTCGCACAGTCGAGTCCGACTCTTTGCGACCCCATGGACAATCTCCCGCCAGGCTCTCCTGTCTTCCGCCGTCCTCCGAAGTTGGCTCAATTTCATGTTCGTTGCATCGCTGACACTGTCTAAGATTATTGGGTATTATACGCTGTTAAATATCAACTATGTAATATCATTGGACGTGGAATGTAGGTGTTAAGCAAATGTTCAGCAAGCAGTTGGGGAACCTTCATCAGTGGAATACAACAAAGTAGAGTTTTGAGAAGGGTTTCCTTCTGCTGGTGTGACCTTGGGTCGGTCACAAGTTCTTTCAGATCTGTTATCTCAAGGGCAGTTCTTGAGAGAGCTCTCTCAGCCCCACCTACCTCACAGGGGCGTCCGAATTCTATTTGAGCTGGACCCTCTGCTGGGGCAGGGAGGGAACAGAATGCCCTTTTAAAATGCTTAGATCTAGAAGAAAAGGAAGAGAAGAGATTGGATTTATACCCCGCCCTTCACTACCCAAAGGTGTGTCAGAGCGGCTTACAAACTCCTTTCCCTTCCCCTCCCCACAACAGACACCCTGGGAGGTAGGTGGGGCTGAGAGAGCTCTTGACAGAAACTGCTCTTTTTCAAGAACAGCTCTTATCAGAAGTATGGCTTGCCCAAGGTCATCCAGCCAGGTGCAAGTGAAGGAGTGGGAAATCAAACCCGGTTCTCCCAGATTAGAGTCCATGCACTTAACCACTGCACCAAACTGGCTCTCCAGATCTAGCTGGTCTCTTTGATTTGTACAGATCCAGGATGGGGAATGAAAGCAATGAACACATTTGTGAAAATAATCTCCTAGAATTAAAGAGATGGCAAGGGGAGATGTTCCAGTCCAGATAAAGATGAAGTCCCTGTGAATGTTATTTTGGCGCAGGGTGCAGATGGACAGGAGAGTCTGTCTTCCTGCTGGACAAGGAGAATTTGATTTGTGGAAAGAAGATTCTACAGTCATCTTTTACTCTATATGTCATATGATATCCCATTTCTGGGGGAGTCTCTACTTCCCTTTCGGGACACCATCCCCCACAAGCATAGCGAGAACAGCAGAGAAGAAGCCACTGCTGTAGGGGGAAAGTTGTAAAGTCATATTGTTCCATGCAAAATCCCAAACCAAGAACTCCATCCATGCGATACTTTTTATTAGGATCAACCAAATGGACACAAAACATTGTGCATGCTTTTGAGTTAATTTTCCCCAGAATATAATGTATTCAATTCAGGGCTGTCATCAGGGGTCATTTCGTAGAAAAAGAGCTAGGGGAACTCATTAGCATAACTCATTAGCATATGCCACACCCCCTGACATCACCAGAAGTGTGTCATAAGGCCACACCTCCTGACATCACCGGAAATGTGTCATAAGGCCACACACCCCGCCCCCAACAGTCCCGGCCGCCGCCGCCGCAGCTCCACTGCCGAGCCCCATGAGGGGCCCGGCGGTGGAACTGCAAGGCCGGCGGGAGTGCAAGGAAGCCCCATGAAGGCCCTCCCTGGCAGGCAGGGGTGGGGAGAGGCAGGGAGGAAGCAACT
>NW_015163105.1:303123-303246 GCF_001447785.1 Gekko japonicus | reverse complement strand
GGAATATCACAGGGATTATTTTCTTTGTTCAAAAGGGTTAATCTGGAAACCAGATGGTGGGAGGAGGAAGTGGGGGGGAAAGGAAAGGGAATTACACCAGCAGAAGAGCTTTGTTGACAAAGG
>NW_015163105.1:291146-302858 GCF_001447785.1 Gekko japonicus | reverse complement strand
GGAGGTAGGATGGGAGGGGTTTTGGAGGGTTTGGAAACCAAGGGGCGGTAGTGGGAGGAGGTGAATTGCAGGAAGCCACTCCCCAAGGCTTCAATGTAAAATGAAAGACCCGCTGCACGAAGGGGGGCAGACAGGCTTGATGTGAAATTGAAAAAAACACTACGGAGCAGGAAACTCCAGGGGAAACCAGGCGCAAGTGCATCGTGAGAAATCGCCCTAGGGCTGATTTCACTCTAGAGCTGCCTCGCTGTTGCACCGCCGTTTGCTCCGGTTCTATTGGTCAATTTCACACCCAAAGCCGCGTGGCTGATTTTGACCCGCAGCTTCGCCCGATTTCCCCCGCAGTTTTGTGATCCTTTTTTTTGAGGATCAACGAAACTGCGGAGGAAATCGGGCGAAGCCACGGGTCAAAATCAGCCGCGCCGCTTCGGGTGTGAAATTGACCAATAGAGCCGGGGCAAATGGCGGCACAACAGCGAGGCAGCTCTAGTGTGAAATCAGGCTAGATCTAATGGGTGGAAATTACAAGGCAGTCGTTACTTGCTAAATATCAGGAGAAACTTCCTAACTGTAAGAGTGGTTGAGCAGCGGAACAGACTGCCTCAGGAGGTGGAGGCGGCTCCTTCGCTGGATATTTTCAAGCGGAGGCTGGATGACCATCTTTCGGGTATGTTGTAGGGCTATCTTTCGGCTATGCTCCTGCAGAGTGCAGGGGGTTGGACTAGATGACCTGCAAGGTCCCTTCCAACTCTAACATTCTATGATTCTATGATAATAATTTGTACATCATCCAGTAAGAACACAGCTGTGTGTGTGTGGTTTATGAGGACCAGTGGAGAGGATCTTAAATGGAGGGGAGTCACAGAGTGGGGTTCGTGGATTTAATTCAGGGCTCCTCTGCCTTCTCCCAAATTGATTCTTACACTGGGGATAAGAGGAGACTCTCTTCTCCATCCTTTCCCCCTGCTCTCCATAAGGACAAGTGAAAATCCTTAATGTTACTTTCATGACCACCCCACCTTACCAGTTTGAAATGCAGAGACAGGTGGTGGAACTGGGAAAGGTCTTCCGGCTTGGACGAGCATTGTCAGCCATTGTGTAGTAGCTACCGTGTCAGACCTGAGAGATCCAGATTCAAATCCATCTTCAGTTAAGAAGCTCATTAGATGACCTCAGGCCAGTCACTGCCTCTCAGACTCACCCGAGGTCCCCATTAAAAAAAAAACCCAAAACCCCCAAAACAAAACACCAGTTATCAACTTGATATACAACATCTGGTTGCAGATAGGTTCCAGTTTTTCACAAAATATATACATTCCATTTTCTTAGCTTATTTATCATAACATCTACTGTTATATATTTACATATGTCTTTCATATCCAGTTCAATCACAGTCAGCTAGATTCAGCTACTTTAAACCAATTTCTCTCCTTTTCAGACCAATATTTACCAAAGTTTTCAAAACCTTTTTCTTGTAAAAAGAAAGTTAATTTCTCCATCTCTGCCACCTCTAATATTTTAGAGATCACTTCTTCTTTAGAAGGAATTTCCTCATTTTCCCACTTACTAGCGTACAAAATTCTGGCTGCTGTAATAATATGCATCACTAAATATATTTCATTTTTCTTAAAATTATCCAGGATAAAATTTAATAAAAAACATTCCGGTGTTAGTGGTATTGTCTTGGTCAAAATCTCATCGATAATCTCTTTAACCATCTTCCAAATTTTTTTGGCTTTACTACATAGCCACCATAGGTGAAAAAATGTTCCATCACTATGTTTGCATTTCCAACAGTTCTTATCAAACTTGTTTATTCTAACTGGGGAGATGTGCCATCTATAGAACGTTTTGATAATGTTCTCTTTAAAGGAACTTGATCTGACAAATTTTATATTTTTCTCCCATACCATTTCCCATTGTTCAAACGTCAATGTACTTCCTATGTCTCTAGCCCAAGCAATCATTGAAGGTTTTACCCATTTGTCTTGCATCTTCCATTCAAGCCAGAAGTTATAGGCCTTTTTAATAAACTTTTCTTCATTTCCTAACCATATTTTGTCTAATTCAGTTAATTTTTCATAAAACCAGTTTTTTTTGTCAATTGACCATCGTGATAATAGTTGTCTTTTTTCCCACCAAGTCATACCTAAATCTTCATTATGTAGAATATCTTCTATATTCATATTCCCACTTACATCTAAAAAATCTTGATTTCTTATATTTAATATATAAAGAGGGTTTTACAAATGCTTCAATCGGTGAGATCCATCTTGGAAGTTTTATATAGTATCTTTGCTTGATTTCTTCCCACATTTTATATAATGCACCTCTTATGGAGTGCTGCTTAAAATAATTGTGTATTGAAGCTTTGTTATACCACAGGTAAGCGTGCCAACCCATCTTTAAGTCATGTCCTTCAAGTTTTAACGTTCTTTCATCTTCTAACTTAACCCAGTCCCTTAACCATACCATCATTGCTGCTCTATAATAAAGGGCCCAATCTGGTAAGGCCAAACCTCCTCTTTCTTTCTTTTCTTGTAAATATTTTAGTTTGATCCTGGGTTTTTTGTGTTGCCATATAAAATCTTTTAGTAGTTTTTCAAGTTCTTTTAAAAAATTGATTCCTTAAAATAGGAATTGTTTGAAAAAGGTATAATATACGTGGAAGGACATTCATTTTTACCATTGCAATCCTGCCAAACAGTGATGTTGCAATGGTTTCCATCTGTCTAATTCCTTCTTTATTTATGACAATAACATTTGGTAGTTATCATTAAATAAGGAACAACATCTATTAGTTTAAAAAATTCCCAAATATTTAACTTGTTTGCATATTTCAAAACCTGACATTTCCTGTAATTTTCTCCTTTCTTTCTTGTCACAATTAAAAAAAATATCCCCCCAAAAAAATATCTACAGATTTTGAAAGACAGACTGTAATAAACTAGCTTCTTAAGTCGTAGCCTTTTGTTCCCATGGTTCATGTAGCACAGGGCGTAATGCCTTGCTGACCTCCTAGACCAGTCCCTTTGTGATGCCCAGTCTTTGGTCTTTTGAGCGGAAGAAGGTAAGACAGTAGCAGACCTGTATCTTCAAGTGTGGATTGTGCCAGAGCTGTAAAGCACAGGATGGGACAATTTTGAGCAGAAAACCAGTTGGCAGACAGGGGTGCTGAACCTTTCCTGTATCTGACATTTTCTTCCAATATCCTCTACCCCATAAGGGATGTTTAAACCCCAATCAATTCGACTTATGTTCTGTTCACCAGTTGTGGATAGAGAGCTGATTTTTCACTGGACAATTTGTCTGTTCATTGACCTGTTCCCTTGGTCGTTTGCTTTACCATATTCCTTCCCAGCAGTGTCACCTTTCTGCAAATGTATGTTATGAACGGATTTTTGACTCTTGAAAGCTTATACCTGCAAAATCTTGTGGTCTCTACGGTGCTACTGGAGTCCAATATAGCCATTCTACCACAGACCAACACAGCTAACCTGGGAAACTATATGTTTTCACGCCGGTCAATTTGAGTTCTAGTCCCTGTGTCCTTGTGGCACCGCTGCTCTGCTCGACGGGCAACTGTTTAAAGAGCCAGTTAAATCTGCTACATATTGTTCTAATCAGTTATGAATGTGCCCTGAGTTTGAAAACAATCCTGCCGTTCAATGTCCATCTAAGTAATCCTTAGCAACATTCGCAGCTGCCAGCCTGTTTGGATCAACAGGGCTTTTGGATACGTACATTTCTGAAAAAATCCCCACTACAAACCTCTTCAGCAGGTATCCATGTTGTGGGCTGACGAACTGAACAAGCCCCGTGATTGGCTCATCACAGTCTAACACAGTAACATAGTGCGGTTATCCTAGTCATCCGGCATATGGAAAAACATTCTAGGGAAGGGGGTACGTGGGATGAAGGCTGTCGGGCTTAGCGTGCCCCTTCTGTCCACCACGGTGCTGCTCAAAATCAAACCCCCCCCCGTGACCCTGCCGTACAGCTTGTTGGCAGCTTCCTGCCTTTGAGGGCATGGCTCTGCCGCCGCCACGCCATCTTGTTCTGCCCTCAGTCATGCCTGAGGTCCATCAGGGCACTGCGAGCACTTTGGCAGTCCCCCAAAGCAGCATTCCCTGTACGCAGTGCGGTTACCTTGACGCGTCAAGTCAACAGAGAATTAATAATATCCAAATAAATGAGGTAAAGCAAACATGACATTCTAGGTAAAGGTGGGTGGGTGGGGGAATCATACTGCATAATAGGTGCTGTTTCTCTTACGGACGACTGGGAATTTGGGGGATTCCTGTCGTTCCTGGGTTGCACGGAGTTCACCTTTGGGCACAACGGTGGAACAGGCATGCGGAGAAAGAAGGAGCTGGGAGCTGCCAAGTGACAGGCCGGGCCAGTGGCCACGACTGCTCTCCCGGGCCTCTGAAGATTTGTAAGGAAAGTAGCCTTTTTGTGCTGAGGCATACATGAACGCTTGAAGCCGCCTGATACTTTTCGGTCCATCAAGATCATCATTGGCCCAGTCTGCATCTAGCCTTTGCTCCGCTGTCTTACCAAACCCAGGCTGGAACAGAAATCCCCCTCTACATTGCATGCCACTTTCACTTTGATTGATTGTCGGATTTTATGGCAGTGTCCAGACTGCATGCCGCTTTTCACTTTGTTTGATCTCTCGGTTTTATGGTACACATCTGCATAGATTTATGGCCGTTTTATGGCTGTCCAGGTATGACTCTGCAGTCAGTATGGCGTTGGCCCAGGGTATTTGAATGTGGAGCTGCATCTTTTTCTGTTCCAGTGTGGGTTTAGTAAAACAGCGGAGTGAATGATAGATGCAGATGGGGCCATTGTCTAGTCAGGCTGCGGTCACACACACTAAATAATCCACTCTCAATTCACTTCCCAACTGGATTTTAGGTCCTTTCAGCATTTGCCTGTCACTCTGAATTTTCTCAGTGTTTGAGTCCAGGCGATTTAAGGCCAGGGGAAAACAGCATCCAAAGAACCCGGGGCAACAGCAGGCTGAAACCGGGCTGACCACCAAAGGGGTGGGTGGGTAATGTAACGCAGAATGGGGGGGAAACCCGGAATAAAAAGAAGGTTGAACTCAATTTTAGTGCGGGGGGGGGGACTGGATTAAAAAGGTTGAATTCGATTTTAGTGCAGAATTGCTTGGAGGACATTGTGGTGAACATGGATGAACAGGAGAGTGCAGAAAGTGCCTTATTACTGTGTGAACTGGCAAAATCCAGGTGGAAAGAGGATTGAAAGTGGATTCTTTAATGTGTGTGTGACTGCAGCCTCAGACTGGCAGTCGCTCTCCAGGGGCTCCGGCAGAGCTCTTTCATACCATCCGCTACCCGACCCCTTTAGCTGGAGATAGTGAGGACTGGCCGGGTTTGATTCCCCACTCCTCCACATGCACCTGGTTGGATGACCTTATGCAAGCCATAGTTCTGATAAGAGCTGTTCTTGAAAAAGAGCAGTTTCTGTCAAGAGCTCTCTCAGCCCCACCCACCTCCCAGGGTGTCTGTTGTGGTGAGGGGAAGGGAAAGGAGTTTGTAAGCCGCTCTGAGACACCTTTGGGTAGTGAAGGGCGGGGTATAAATCCAATCTCTTCTCTTCTTCTTCTAGGTTTTCAGACACGAAAGGGTCTTATGAAGTCCCACTATCTGATTGCAACATGTAGAACCCTCCTTTTAAAAAAGAAGGGCTGCCCTGCGCTTGCAAATCTATGATTCGTGACAGGAATGCGGTTTGGATCGCCGGCAATGCAAGCAGCTGTAGATGCTTCAAATACCTTGGCACATGTGATCCAGCAGCTCCCTATAACTTTGCCCCTAAAAATAAAGCAACAAGTGAACAGGGATAGGAATTAACAGTATAGAGCATGAATAGAATGTCCAATCCCTTACCTCAGACTTCTTTTAATAAAACACATTCTATAATTACCACCCAAACAAAAAATAAAATAACGCTCTAGGATTCTATTTTCGACCAGCCTCACTGAAGGATTCCTTTAAAAGGTTTTTAAAAAACAACAACAACTAGACTGCATAGGGAATATTTCTAAGTATGCAATGCTACTCAGAATGATACCTATATAGTTACATCATCCGAGTGCCCACTCACTGGTTTATAATCATGATACGATTGAAAAATTAAATTTAAACTCACCTAATTGGGATTCAGACAGACTAAAGACCCTCAGCATCCTATCAGATTAGCAATTCCCAGGCAGTGCCATATAGGAGAATGCCTGGAGATACAAATTAACCCATTAAAGGCTCCTGCAGGTGCAATGTATGCAGATGAGGCTGTCTGTCGCATCACTGCATGAGTTACTGCTCTGGGCCTCCTTGAACACCTGGGATAGTGATACACATAAAAACACAGTGGTGAACTCCTCTCAGGGCAGTCAAGTAAATCTTTTTTTTTTCCCCTTCATGAATGCAGCATGCCTCCAATTTTCACTTGGGCAAAAATATACCTTTGCTACCCAAAAACTGGGAAACACTGACGTAACTCTGCTATGACGGATGTATCTCTACTCCTGAGTTCTGACATATTCAGTTGTCAGGTAAAGGTAAAGGTAAAGTTAAAGATTCCCTTACTTGAAAGCCAGTCGAATCCGACTCTAGGGTTGCGGTGCTCATCTCAGTTTCAAAGCTGAAGAGCCAGCGCTGTCCGAAGACGTTTCCGTGGTCATGTGGCCGGCATGACTAAACACCAAGGCGCACGGAACGCTGTCACCTTCCCACCGAAGTGGTCCCTCTTTATCTACTTGAAATTTCTTGCTTTCGAACTGCTAGGTTGGAAGGAGCTGGAACTAGAGACGGGAGCTCACTCCGTCATGCGGCACCCGGGTCTCGAACTGCTGAACTACCGACCTTCCACAGCCTGCAGTGTCAGTTGTCAGAGGTAACACTAAAAAAAAAATGAAGTTGGGATTCACAACCTGCAACCCCACAGTTTAATATTTCTAAGAACCAGTTTATGGGTTTCTGGTCTAAAGGATTCAGATTTCATGATGAACGAATGGGATTGTTACTTTTAATTCCATCACAGGTCAAAGAGTCGGCAGGTGGGTCCCTGAATTCCTCCGTCTCCCAGAACCACTGATGTTCTAAGGTCTTCCTACAAGTCCTGCTGTCTGTGCCCCCAAACGCAGCGGTAAGACGGATGGTGACCAGAAACATGGCTTTTTCAGCAGTGGCCCCTCTCCTGTGGAATTCCCTTCCCCTTGAGGCCTGCCTGGCACCTCCAGTACTGTCTTTTAGGTGCTGAGTCAAAATGTTCTTTTGACTTGGCTCCTTACTCAGGCTTTTAATTAAAAGGTTAATCTTTTCTAACCCCACTTTTTGTCCGCTTCTGGCCTGAGGGCCATTTCACGAGACTTGTTTATCAGCAGCCCAATGTTTTCATGTTGTTCTTCTGCTCTTGCTGCCGTCGTTATGCTGGGTTTTTAATTGTTAATAATGTTTGTGGTGTTTTCTGTGTTATCGTTTTTAGCTTTAAGCCGCCTCAAGCAAATAGTAGAAGAAGGAGAAGGAGAAGAAGAAAAGAAGAAGAAGAGAAGAAGGAGAAGAAGAGGAGAAGAAGAGAAGAAGAGAAGAAGAAGAGATTGGATTTATACCCTGCCCTTCACTTGGAGTCTCAGAGCAGCTTACAAACTCCTTTTCCCTTCCCCTCCCCACAGCAGACACCCTGTGAGGCAGGTATGGAGAAGCAGCACAGAAATTTCCTAAATAAATATATCAATAAATGTGAGTTGCGTCCTTATATTTTATCTGTTGCTTTGAGAGCCTCTTTAGTTGGAGGATGTCTAATAAACATACAAAATAAAATAAATGAAGGCCCCGGTCACACGGGCCGGATATCATGGGGGGGGGGAGGTGTGGCTGTTTGCCCCGGAGCGAACTACCGCGTAGCAGCGGGATCAAACGTCCCGCCGACGTCCCGTGGTTGGGGGGGAGGGGCCGATCATACGTCACTCCTGCATCACGGCAAAGAAGCGGATCGGCGGGGTTTTTTTTTATATAACCCAAGTGTTCTCATGCTCCATTGGGTGCTTGTGCACATCCCGTGGAGACTTGGGGGGAAAAAAACCTTTTCGCAACGGGACATGGGTGGGCGCCGGATGCCACCAGAAACGTGATCAGACTCCCGCCCTTACCCCGCGGTTTCCGGAAACTAGTACCTTAGAGGTACTAGTTTTCTTACCCCGCATCTTCGGTGGGAAGCCTCGGGTTCGCCACGGGAGCTCTACGCTTCCCAGATGTGGCGCTGTGATTGCGCCCGGAAAATCCGCCTATCTTCCGTCTCTGTAGTGTGGCTAATGCTCCGTGTGACCGCAGCCGTAATATATTTTATTGATGCGCACTTGGACATTTCAGAGCTGTGTTTGATGGATGGTTCCATGTCATAACAACATAAGAAGAGCCCTCGTGGATGAAGAAGAAGAAGAGATTGGATTTATACCCTGCCTTTCACTACCCAAAGGAGTCTCAGAGCAGTTTACAATCTCCTTTGTAAGCCGCTCTGAGACTCCGAGTGAAGGGCAGGGTATGAATCCTCAATTATAAACACTGCAACATGCCTTTTAGCCATTGATGAACCAGTCCTCCATGAATCTGTGTGGCCCCACTTTTAAAGTCATCTGTATTCGTGGCGATAACTATGTCTGCTGGTAGTGAATTCCTCAGTTTAATTACTCATTGAGTAAAGAAGCATTTCCTCTTGAATGTACTGGCCATCAACGTCATTGGGTGATCTCGTGCTAGTGTTACAGGAGAGGGAGAAAAAGTTATCTTGGGCCCCGGTCACACAAGCGAGATAATCCAGGGGGGGGAGTGAGGCTTTTTGCTCCGGAGCAAAATGAAGCACGGTATCCCGATCTGACGTTCCCCCGAGGCTCCGTGCTCAGGCCGTCAGCCGCCAAGCACACGGTGATGGTGAAGTGTGGCAATGAAGCAGTACTGCGTTTGTACATGTGCGTGTTTGTGCACATACCATGGAGGCTTACAAGAAAACATCCGGTGGGATGCGGATGGGCGCCGGATGCGACAGGATACCAGTGCTTCTATGATCAGACGCCCGCCCATGCCCCGTGTTTCCCAGATAATACTACACTTTTCCCAGCTACTTTTTAACTCCGCTACGGGTTGGAGACGGGCGCGCGACGCTCGCTAGATGTTGCCGTATGATCATGTCCTTTTAATCCCCCCGGCAGTCGTGCCTCTCGCGCGGCAAATTCTCCGTGTGACCGGGACCTTGATCGACTTTCTCCAGCCTATGCATAATGTTGTAAGTGAATTCCTGTAATATATCTTGTCAGACCGCGTGGCTGGCTAGGGCTCCACGCGGTCAAGCAGAAACGTCGAGCTTCGCTCTTAGAGACAATAGACTATGCGGATCCTAGCCCGCACCAATCAGGGGGCTAGGTCCGGGCCGTGAGCCTATGGAACTCTCGGCCCCTGTAAATAACCTATTGGGAAGTGGGGGGGGGGTTATGGGTGGCAGTTTCACGGGGAATATAAGCCGGCCTGCGAGCCGGCAAAAGCTGTCTCGTTCCTGATCGAATAAAGTACGCTTTGCTGAAATCACTCTCCGTCCGCGTACTTTTCAGTTCCCCTTTAGTCAGCTATCATATCTCCCCTTAGACCAAGATGGGTCGCCGTGTCAGTCTGTCTGCTGCAGAAGAAAAGAGCGAGAGTCTGGCAGCACCTTAAAGACTAACAAAATTCATGGGGAGGAGCTTTCGTGAGATATTGTGATGAAGTGAGCAGTGACTCAGGAAAGCCCATATCCTGCCACAAATATTGTTATTCATTAAGGTACTACCGAACTCCTGTTCTTTTCCACCACCACCCATTAGTCATCTTTTGTTCTAAACTGGAAACTCTCCCACTTTTTAGCCTTTTTCTCATAGCGAAGATGCTTCGGTCCCTTAATCATCTTGGTTGCCCTCTTCTGCACTTTCTCCAGCTCCGCAATATCTTTTTTGAGATGGGGGTTGACAAGAATGGCACACGGTATTCCAAATGAGGCTGTACCATATAGACCTACACAAGGGCATTACAATATTAGCCATTTTCTCTTTAGTCCCTTTGGTAATAATCCCTGGCACACAGTTTGCCTTTTTCCATGCCTCCACAAATGGTGTGGACAATTTTACAAACGAAATCAAACTGGTCGAAAAGTCTGTAAGCATAGATAAGGCATTAAAGAAAGGTGTCTCCTTTTGGATGTAACCCTTTTAGGCTTACAGATGACCTAGTGCAGTGGTGGCGAACCTGTGGCACGGGTGCCAGAGGTGGCACTCAGAGCCCTCTCTGTGGGCACGCGTGCCATCGCCCCAGCCAGGCCCAGACCATCATTAAAGTGTCGAATCCTCTGCCAAATAATTTGAAGTAAATGAAAGCATTTGGGATGGCTTTCCTTCCTTTGTTTGGATCATCTTATGTTAATGTAGGAGTTGTTTTTTTCTAAAGTACAACCTCGGTATTCAGGTTAAATTGCCGTGTTGGCACTTTGCGATAAATTAGTGGGTTTTGGGTCGCAGTTTGGGCACGCGGTCTCCAAAGGGTTCGCCATCAGTGACCTAGTGTATCATTCCTCTGTTACAGAATACCCTGAAGTAGTTCATTTGACTAGCAGGTGACATGCATTCTTCCGGGGTTCTCTGATTTCACATTGGTTGTGTTGGGCCTTCAACAGCGCCCCTTGCATAAGATGGTTCTGCTGGGATTCTCTGGGTTGGCATTGTTCAAGTTGGGCTTGCCAAAAATGTCTTCCAATAGATAGGAAGGCTCTCTGATTCTGTATTTGGTGACTAAATAAAATTTCCAATGAAGAAGAAGAAGAAGAGGAGATTGGATTTATACCCCGCCCTTCACTACCCAAAGGAGTCTCAGAGCGGCTTACAAACTCCCTTCCCTTCCCCTCCCCACAACAGACACCCTGTGAGGCAGGTGGGGCTGAGAGAGCTCTTGACAGAAACTGCTCTTTTTCAAGGACAGCTCTTGTCAGAACTCCAGCTTGCCCAAGGTCGTCCAGCCAGGTGCAAGTGGGGGAGTGCTCCTTTCTATTGCTTTTCTACTGCTGGTCTGATGGCCGACTTTACTGTTTTTATTTTATTACCCTGTTTCTTTTTACATTGATCTTTTATTCTGGGCTTTCTTCTGTTTCTATGCCGATGTGTGCCCTGCCTGTGAGTTGTCATTTTCTGCTTTGCAGCTATCTTCTTGTTCTAATTTTTTTTCTCATGTAAGCAGCTTTGGGTGCTCTTGTAGAAAGACGCCAGAGAAATGTTCCAAGGTAAATATATATATTTTTAAATCTTGCAGAAGAGCGAAGGGGGAGACAATTCGAATCCTTCCTCTCCAGGGTTGTCAGATCCGATTTGGGAAATTTCTGGCGATCGGAGGGTGGAGCTTGGAGAGGGCGGGATTTGGGGAGGGGAGGTTACCTCGGCAGGGGAGAATGCCGTACAGTCCGCCCACCAAAGCAGCCATTTTCTCCAGGTGACCTGATCGCTATCATCTGGAGATCAGTTGTAACTACAAGAGCTCTTCCAGGCACACCTGGAAGCAGGCCCGTAGTGCCCACGGAGCCCACGGGGCCTGCCCCCCGCGGTTTTTATGGGGCCTCCTCCAATCCTCGGCTCCCCTCCCCCCTCCACACCGCCTGCTGCTGCTCCCTAAA
>NW_015163105.1:283673-291078 GCF_001447785.1 Gekko japonicus | reverse complement strand
TGTGTGGCACACGTGAGGCGGCTCCATGGGGCTCGGTCACTGGGCCATGAGGGTGTCGCGCTCCGAGCTGCGGGGAGAGGGAAGGGGGGCTCCCTAGGCACCTGCAGACAATACAGCTGGGTCTCTCCTGCCCAGAACCTGCCCTGGTGGCCAGTCGCCAAGAGAGGTGAAGAGAGAGTGAGAGAGAGTGTCCCGGCACGCCCGCAAGACCCGAGGGCTCGTCCGCGGTGCCAGGGCTGTCCCTGCTATTGGTGGCGGCGCTCTCCTCCCCCCTCGGTTGCAGCCGGGGCTGCCTTAGGAGTCCCAGCAACTAAATCGAGGTTAATTTAATTAACGTTGATTGGCTAGTGCCCCCCCCAGCCCCCGGCCCCAAAACTCCTTAGCTACAGGGCTGCCTGGAGGTTGGCAAGTCCTCCTCCCTCCCTCGGTCTCGACGAGCTGCATGGCTCTTTACTCATGAGGTCTCCCGGACTCTCACATAGGGCTGCCAACTTCCAGGTGGCACCTGGAGATCTCCAGCTATTACAATTGATCTCCAGATGACCAAGACCCGTTCCCCCTGGAGGAAACGGCTGCTTTGGAGGGTGGGCTCTATGGCGTTAGACCCTGCTGAGGTCCGTGACCCCGCCCCCTCCCCAGGCTCCACCCCTCCAAATCTCCAGGTATTTCCCAACCCAGAGTTGGCA
This sequence comes from Gekko japonicus, assembly GCF_001447785.1. NCBI lineage: Eukaryota > Metazoa > Chordata > Lepidosauria > Squamata > Gekkonidae > Gekko > Gekko japonicus. The sequence goes on along the minus strand of NW_015163105.1, from coordinate 290,392 downwards.
AACATACTCAGCAGGGGGATTTCAGGGCATGTGGCAGGCTGCTGGAGGAAGAGCAAGGCAGGGGAGGTCCTGTTCCGTCTGCTTGTGTAATGGCGAGCTCCAGCGCAATGGGATTTCCAAGCCCAGAAGGACTTCCGTGCATGAAAGCGTGAATTCCCTCCTGTCTTTCCCTCCCACTGCAGCCCCAAATACCCCACCCCCTGGAATGCTGCTCCTTGGGGACAGGGGACCCCCCCAGGGCAGCATGAATGGAAGTTGGAGGGCTGCCTTGGGAGAGGGGAATTGGCAAACCTTCCCTCTTGCAGACATTGATTTTTTTGGGGGGATGGGATCCATTCCACTCCGCAGAATCCATCCTCGCCTTTAGCAGCCAATCATGAAGTGTGCATTAACTGAGCACACAAAAATGACATCCGTTTGTTAAGGAGGTCTCTTTTTGGGGGAATTTTTGCATTTTTGTTTGTGTGTGTGCATGCGCGCATGCACATGTTCCTGTGCCTGGAAGTCATGACGACCTCTGGCGACTCCTATTGGTGCACGGAGGACATTCAGAGAGGTGGCATGCTATTTCCTGCCTCTGCATTCCAACCCTGGTATTCCTTGGAGTTCTCCCATCCAAATACTTGCCGGGGTCGGCCTTACCCAGATTCCGAGATCTGATGAGATCGGGCTTGCCTGGGCTATCCAGGTTAAGAAGTCCTTGACTGGCATCATAACACATGATGAAGAAGAAGAAGAAGAAGAAGAAGAAGAAGAAGAAGAAGAAGAAGAAGAAGAAGAAGAAGAAGAAGAAGAAGAAGAAGAAGAAGAAGAAGAAGAGATTGGATTTATACCCCGCCCTTCACTTGGAGTCTCAGAGCGGCTTACAAACTCCTTTCCATTCCCCTCCCCACAACAGACACCCTGTGAGGTGGGTGGGGCTGAGAGAACTCTGACAAAAACTGCTCTTTTTCAAGGACAGCTGTGCCAGAGCTTGTGACTGACCCAAGGTCACATCAGCAGGTGCAAGTGGAGGAGGGGAGAATCAAACCCGGTTCTCCCAGATTAGAGTCCGCACACTTACCCACTACACCAAACTGGCTCCCACTACACCAAACTGACATTTTTTGGGAGAAAACACCTCTGGGATATGAGAGTGTGATTGGTGATCTTATATCTGCAAGGGCCCATTCACACATGCATGTAATCGATGGATGGCTGCCTCCCGACTTTTAACTGTTTTATAGGTAATGATTGTTTATTGTTTTATGTATGGCATTTGCCTCTATGTTCGCAGCCCTGAGCCCATGTTGGAAGGGCAGGATACAAATTTAATAAATAAATAAATAAATGTGTGCACTAGCCCCCAAGCCTCTCCTACTGGAATGACTAGGGATCATGAGTGGCTAGCTTTGCTGGATCTTGCAGCAGTGCGGTCCTAAGCAGAGTTTCGTTTCTTTGTTGCTGTTGTTGCTGTCAAGTGACCTCTGACTTATGGCAACCCCATAGGGTTATCAAGCCAAGAGACATTCGGAGGAGGTTTGCCATTGCCTGCCTGTGCATCACAACCCTGGTATTCCTTGGAGGTCTCCCATCTGAATAACTAGCCAGGGCCAACCTTGCTTAGCGTCCAAGAGCTGATGAGATCGGGCTAGCCTGGGCTATCCAGGTCAGAGTTAAGCAGATTTACACTCTTCTAAGGAGCTGCGGTGGCTCAAGTGGTTAAGACGCTGAACTGCAGGCTGTGGAAGGTCAGTAGTTCAGCAGTTCGAGACCCGAGTGTGCCGCATGACGGAGTGAGCTCCCGTCTCTAGTTCCAGCTCCTGCCAACCTAGCAGTTCGAAAGCAAGAAATTGCAAGTAGATAAATAGGTACCCCTTCGGTGGGAAGGGAACAGCGTTCCGTGCGCCTTGGTGTTTAGTCATGCTGGCCACATGACCATGGAAACGTCTTCGGACAGCGCTGGCTCTTCGGCTTTGAAACGGAGATGAGCACCGCAACCCTAGAGTCGGATTCGACTGGCTTTCAAGCAAGGGAACCTTTACCTTTACCTTTAAGTCTATTGAAGTCACCCTTTTAAGTCTATTGAACTCAATTGGCTTAGCAGAGTGTAACGCTGTTTAGGCCTGAGTTCGTGTCCAGTGGCATCTTCAAGACCAACAAAGTTTAATTCTAGGTATAAGTTTTTGTGCGCATGCACACTTCCTCAGATACACTGAAGCAGACTTCATCAACCATTACATATAGGTAGGGCGGGTCTAGTTGCCAGGGAGGGCACCTTGACTCTAATTAGCCCTTCCTGGCAACTAACCCTCCCTCTACCTATAGGTAATGGTTGGCAAAGTCTGTTTCAGTGTATCTGAGGAAGTGTGCATGCAGACCCAGAATTAAATTTTAAAATGTGCATGCAGGCCCAGAATTAAATCCTGCTTATACCCAGAATTAAATGTTGTTGGTCTTAAAGGTGCAAATGGACTCAAACTTTGTTCTGTTGCTTCAGACCAACACGGATACCCACCTGAATCTGTTTAGGACTCCGCTAATAACCTTTCTTTGCTGTATGTTATGTCCCTAGTTCCATTTGTAGTCTCTAAAATGTAAAAAAAGGTTGTTGGTTGTTTTTTTTAAAAAAAGACCTACCTTTTAATATAACCTCTTCTTCTAAATTCTTTCCCCATTATTAGTTGGAAGACTGTCAGGTTCGAAGAGAAAGCTCTTTGGGGTACAGTGGGCGTGTTGTCTTTTCCGAGGAAAGTTTGATTGAAGACCTATTTTTGGCTACAAGGAAAGAAGGAGAAGAAGAAAAAGATTACTTAACCTCACTTGAATGAGAGGAGATTAAAGGTTAAAAGCTTTAAAGACCCGAAAATGCATTAGTACTAGAACAGTAAATATAGTCCTTGGAGACGTGGACAAATTAGCAAAACAAATGGTAGAGAAGAAAATGCACTTGAAAACGTGTTGGAATCTCTACAAATATTTCCACTTGCAATACACGTTTAAGTGTTATGCTAAATGTTTCTTTCTTTTCTTTTCTTTTCTTTTTTAAAATAAGATGGTTCCGGAGGGATGTGATTGTACTAAAGCCCACCCTGATGCATAGAGGTGACAACGGCTTAATATTTCGTAGATGTAGCTTTCCATACACCTCTAAAATATATATATATATCACTAGTGGAACATAGGTTCAGAAAGCCTCTTTGTGGGGGAGCGGGTGAATTCAGAAGAATGGTAATAGGAAAAGGGAATCTTTCTTCATAACAAAGAACATTTGATCATAATATTTGTCCTTAGTTCTGTCTTTCAAGTTATCTTGGGTGTGGACCACAAGTGGAATGATGCTCTCCTAACTTTGCTAGTAAAAATATTTTGTTCAAAATTGTTGTTGCTGGAAACGCCTCCGTTCCAAAAAAACAAAACCTTCCATTTCATTTATATTCTAGGGAAGGGGTGAAACAGAACCCCACTAAGCAATTTAAATGCAATCTCAGCTTCCCCCCTCCCACCCCGTATTTGAAAACCTTCTGCATTCACTCATCTTTATTTTATTTTTTTTTAATTTGGTTCTTGCGTTTTGAAAAGTGAGCCGTTTTTAAGGTGTTTGTGTACAGATGTTTCAGAACAGGGCAGGGAACAACACCCCCTTGAATGTTTCCAATCTGGGGTGTAGCAACTTGATAGGTATAAAAATGTTATGAGAGAAGGAGGAATGTTGCCACATATGAGAATTTTTTTAAAAAAATTCTGGTCTTAGTTGTCCCGATTTACAGCTATGGCCTCAGCCATTCCTCCAATCCTCACCTGCTCCTTCCTAAAATTAACTGAACCACATCAGAAACCGCTTTAGGTCTCTCTGTGTGTGTGTGTGCGTGACCATCAAGTCACAGCTGACTTATGGGGATCTTCTTCTTCCTCCTCTCCCCTCCTCCTCTTCTTCTTCTTCCTCCTCCCCCTTCTTCCTCTTCCTCCTCCTCCTCCTCCTCCTCCTCCTCTTCTTCTTCTTCACAAATTGGTTAGAGATCTGTAAACATTTAGGGCTATTGAATAGAAGTAGCGGTACACATGAACAAATGAAGCTGCCTTATACCAAATCAGATCCCTGGTCCATCAAAGTCTGTATTGTTCCCTCAGACTGGCAGCGGCTCTTCAAAGTCTCAGGCTGAGGTCTTTCACATCACCTTTGGCCTGGTCCTTTCAACTGGAGATACCGGAGATTGAACCTGGGACCTTCTGCATGCCAAGCAGATGCTCTACCAGTGAGCCATGGCCCCTTCCACAGCCTCTGTAGTTAGCAGAGGTATTGTTTTCTTTTTAATGGGATGTGGTGCTTCCCCAAACCTGTCTTTTTTGGTCAAAAAATAAAACAATTCTTCTGCAGTGGGCAATGTCTGTATCTTCCAGTTTTTGGAGCAGAGGTCCATTAGTGGCTATTAGCTACAAGGTATATAGAGGAATTCTTGGTCTGGGGCCAGTGATGCTGTGTATTCTTTGTGCTTGAGGGGCAACAGTGAAAGGGTTTCTAGTGTCCTGGCCCCACTGGTGGACCTCCTGATAGCACCTGGTATTTTTGGCCATTGGCCTGATCTAACATTGGCTTCTATTATGTTCTTATGCTCATCAGTAGCTATTAGTCACAAAATATAGATAGGAACTCTCAGTCTGGGGCAAGTGATGCTCTGTATTCTTGGTACAACAGAGGGCAACAGTGGGAGGGCTTCTAGTGTCCTGGCCCCACTGGTGGACCTCCTGATGGCACCTGGTATTTTTGGCCACCGTGTGACAGAGTGTTGGACTGGATGGGCCACTGGCCTAATGCCACATTGGCTTGTTTTATGTTCTTATGTTCATCAGTGGCTATTAGCCACAAGGTATAGATAGGAACTCTCGATCTGGGGCAAGTGATGCTCTGTATTCTTGGTACCGGGGGGGGGTAACAGTGGGAGGGCTTCTAGTGTCCTGGCCCCACTGGTGGACCTCCTGATGGCCCTTGGTATTTTTGGCCATTGGCCTGATCCAACATTGGCTTCTCTTATGTTCTTCTTTTCTTTTGCCTCAAGAGCTTCTACACCGTTGGCTCTGAAAATCTTTCATCTGTACACAAGCCATCCACCAAAAGGACAACATTGTCCCAGAAGCACCCTCGCCACTTGTATCAATGAATTTTCTTGCCTCATGCCTAATTTTTTTTAAATAACCTGAGATTATAATCTCCAAGTATACGTCTTTTAAGTAAGCTTTTTTTGGAAAAAGGAAAAAGGAAAAAAAGATGTTCTAAGACCACTGCAGACATTGCCCGGGGCACGTGTTAACAAATGCCTTCACCAGCTACACCAGGTCTGTGGTTTGTAGCTCGTTGGCGATCATACTGCTGGGATCTAGCTTAAGGTTTTTTCCCAGGCCTTTCTCCATGCACAGGGGACACTTGGCAGGAAAGACAAGTGTGAGCTTATGTAGAGCAACGATGGCTCTACAACGTTGACTCTGGAAACGGATCCTTTGCACACGGCCTTCGGCTAAAAAAAAAACAACCATAAAAAACCAAACAGAAAGATTTGTCACAGTCCGGAGAAGACGTTGCAAACGCAGAAACAAACTTGTTGAATGTATCACACAAACGTGAGTCATGAAGCTTCCGTGGGAAGGAATACATTAAAGGGGCGTCTGCATGTTCCGGCAGCTGGCGCATGGGCACCTGTGCTGAACAGATATAAGCTCTTTATCTCTAAGCGTCCCACATAGAAAACTGCCATGGTGCCCTGTTTCTCAGCAGAGATAATATCGTTACCCTTTTTCCAGGTTCCTTCACCCTTTTTATTCCATAAGAATAACAAGGTACTCAGTCATCGTGTTTGTTCCCACAGAACATTGCGGCGGCAACATTCCCACGGGTGCAAAAAAAATACACAGATGTGGGTAAAATGTCCCATTCCCAAACCTATCTTTTCATCCCATCATTATTTTTCTCTTCTCTTTCTTTGTATTGCCCTGACCAGATCTCATTACATCGCAGAAGCTGAGCAGGGTCATTCCTGGTTGGTACTTGGACAGGAGGTCACCAAGGAAGTCCAGGATTGGCAGATGCAGGCAATGGCTAACCACCTCTGAACATCTCTTGCCTTGAAAACCTCAAGGGGTTGCCATAAGTTGGCTGCTCCACACAAAGGAGGAGGAGGAGGAGGAGACTGGATTTATACCCCACCCTTCACTTGGAGTCTCAGGGTGGCTTACAATCTCCTTTCCCTTCCCCTCCCCACAATAGATACCCTGTGAGGTAGGTGGGGCTGAGAGAGCTCTCCCGAGAACAGCTCTATGAGAACTGTGGCTGACCCAAGGTCACACCAGCAGCTGCATGTGGAGGAGTGGGGAATCAAGCCCGGTTCTCCCAGATTAGAGTCTGTACATTTAACCACCAAACTGGCTCTCAAGCCTACTGGGTTCTCTCAGAATTCTCTCAGCCCCACCTACCTCACAAGGTGCCTGTTGAGAGGAGAGGAAGGGAAGGCGATTGTTAAGCTGCTTTGAGACTCCTTAAGGTAGAGGCAAGCAGAGTATAAAAAAACAGCTCTTCTTCTCCTCCTCCTTCTCCTCCTCTTCTTCTTCTTCATTTGGTTTGCTGTAGTGGTTAAGTGCGCGGACCCTAATCTGGGAGAGCCGGGTTTGATTCCCCACTCCTCCACTTGCACCTGCTGGATGACCTTGGGCAAGCCGTAGTTCTGACAAGAGCTGTCCTTGAAAAAGAG
>NW_015163105.1:225422-283480 GCF_001447785.1 Gekko japonicus | reverse complement strand
TCCTCCTCCTCCTCCTCCTCCTCCTCCTCCTCCCCCCCCCGGATGGCCTAGACTAGCCAGATCTTGTCAGATGTCAGAAGCTAAGCATGGTCATCCCTGCTTAATACTTGGATGGGAGACCCCCAAGGAAGTCTAGGATCACTCTGCAGAGCAGGCAATGTTTGTTTCTTTCTGCGAAAGCCCTATGGGGTTGGTGTAAGCCAGCTGCGACCTGAGGGCACTTTCCACCAGCCCTGTGGTTACCTTATTGAACGTACTTCCCAGAATGTGGTGATGCCTCCTAGCTTAGGCAGCCTTTGAAAAGAGTTTGATACAAATCCAGGGAGAAATGGTCTATCAACAGCTATTAGCCCCAATGGCTGATGAGAAGTCCATGTTCAGAGGCACATCGTGTGCTTGTAACTAACAGCACTCGGCAGCGGCGTTTGCTGAGTTTTCTCCTGACCAACTCCAGATGCAGTCGGACCATTGAGTGCAGGGAGAGAGTCTGGATGGCTTCCAAACAGCAATTTGTGGGCTGCGGAGCTATCCGGGTTGCCTTTGAGGCATCAGGGAGACCTGTAGGACTGGGGGTAGGCAGGAGAAATTGTATTTTCCCCAATTACTCTTCAGCCTCTTATCTTGCAAGGGGTCCCTCTCCGCTGGGGCTGCTGGGAAGGAGATTATTGTACCATCCCACCCCTGGACTGCAAGAAGATCAAATCAGTCAATGCTAAAAGAAATCAACCCTGACTGTTCCCTGGGAGGCCAGATAATGAAACTGAAGCTCAGATACTTTGGCCACCAAATGAGAAGGAAGCACTCACTGGAGAAGAAGACCCTGATGCTGGGAAAGATTGAAGGTCAAAGAAGACGGGGACGGCAAAGGATGAGATGGTTAGACAGTGTCATAGGTGCAACAAACATGAAGTTGAGCCAACTTCAGAGGACGGCGGAAGACAGGAGGGCCTGGTGTGATGTGGTCCATGGGGTCGCGAAGAGTCTGACTCGACTGTGCGACTGAACAACAACAACCCCCACAGTGTGTAAACTTCAGTTGAGATATGCGAGAAGCAATGGATGGAATCAGCCCTCTAGTCTGCATCCAGCTTTCACCCCGGTTCTGAAAGTATTGGGCTCTTCGGTCTGCCCCCTAATTTCCCAGTGTCGAGGGGACAAGGGGACAGACAGCAATGTGGGAGAGAGCACCTTCCAAGATGGTAGCCCTGTGCCAAGTTCTCTCCCTCTTCCACCTGAATGAGTGGTAAACACGTCCTGAGGTTCATTCGTTCTTTCTCGAACTAGATTTATAGACTGCTCTTACGCTTGAATAAAGTTTCCAGAGTGGCTCATAGCCTAAAGATGGAAACCTGCAATGACTGTGATACCAATTCAACCATGGGAACCCATTCACCATACACTTTGTTACAACACTTCCATCAAATGGCTGTTGGGAAAGGATAGTCTGCATCCACCCCAAGAATGGGACAGTTTTTATCATTTATTAATTTAATTTATAGCCTGGTGTCCCTGAAGCTGGCTCAGAGCGGGTAATAGCAAACCGTAAAACACAATTTAAAAACCTCTAAAGCAGCACACTGTTACAATAAATACAATAAAAAGCAATAAAACACAATGTAAATGCAACAATTCTGTAAAATTTCAGATGGCATATGAAGGGGCAATGTTCAAACAACTGCGCAAGGGGAACAGGAGGAGACACAAGGGGAGAGGAAAAGGAAGGAGAGGGAGGAGGCCAAACTCGTTTCCGGATAGGGCCCCTGTGCTGCCCTCAACCATCGGCCCAGCAGAACAACTTTGTTTTGCAGGCCCTACGGAATTGTACTGAATACCTAAATGAGCTATATGAGCAAGGGAAGAAGAAGAAGTGGAGGAGGAGGAGGAGGAGATTGGATTTATACCCCGCCCTTCACAACCCAAAGGAGTCTCAGAGCGGCTTACAAACTCCTTTTCCTTCCCCTCCCCACAACAGACACCCTGTGAGGTAGGTGGGGCTGAGAGAGCTCTGACAGAAACTGCTTTTTTTTCAAGAACACATCTGACAGAAACTATGGCTTTGCCATGGTCATCCAGCAGGTGCAAGTGGAGGTGAGCATCATGGGAAGGTGAGCATCATGGGAAAAGAGTATTCCACAATTCAGGGGCAACCACTGAGAAGGCCTGCTTCTGTTAGAAATCCACCTCAGATTAATAAAAAGACAGTAGCCCTGTACACATGCTACTTCCATGCATTGACGTAACATGAAGAGAGAGAGAGAGCACAGACCAGAGTGTCCTGGCCCCGACCCCTATCTCCACATGAGGACTGGCTCATGAGCATGGCATCGATGCACCAAGGCATTGTCTAGGTGTATCGTCTCTCCTCATGACTGGCAACATTTGGAAAGCAGCGTCCCTGATCATGGAGAGGGAGAGTATGTGTGGACACTTCCTATGCATAGCCATGCTGTGCATACAACCCAGCGATTGCGCAAGATGGCAGGCTGAGACAGCACATTCATGCCTGCTCTCCCTACCCGCATGTTCAGTCAATGTGTGAAAGAGGGCTAATATTTTGAGTAAGTCTGGTAGAGTTGCCAGCTTTAAGTTAGGACATTCCTATAGATCTCAGGGTTTGGGCTAGTATAATGCCATGAAGCAAGGGGTGTCAAACATGTGGCCCGTGGGCCAGTTCAGGCTCTCGGAGGGCTCCAATCCAGCCCGCAAGGCCCTGGCTGTTTCCTACTTCCGTTTGCCATTCTGCTGCTGCCGCCATGTCACAGCTTGCTTTACCAGTCTCTCTCAATTGCACAGGAGAGATAGATAGGCAAGCCTCTCCTGTGTGATTGAGAGAGTCTGGCAAAGAACTGGCTGAGGGAGGGAATGAGCCAGAGCCTGCTTCCTGGCCAAGCTGAAGGAGACAAAGGGAAGTCTTTCCTTCCACTGGCTGAGGCTTCTCTCTGAGGGGAGGGAGGGAATTAGGGAGAGCTTGCTTTGCTGGGCTGCTTCAATCACAGGGGAGAAATACCAGGCACCTTTAAGACCAACAGAGTTTTGTTCAAGGTTTGAACTTTTGTGTGCCTTGCTACAGTGTGCGTGTGTTTTGTTGGGCTTCTTATGCCAGCGTTCTTCTGGGGGCAACTGGGTTCCCTCCGCCTTTTCCCTGTATTCATACCCTCATGATCCAGTCTTTCTCAGTAAGAAAGCAATGTGAGCTATTTTAGAGGAGGAATAACAGCAAGCCAGTGAGGTGGATTAGACTGAGAGTGTGTCCCCAGACCAAGTTCACCCAACACATTCCCTTTGTAGGAAGTTGTAGTTACTTCTCTGGGGAAGAGTGTAGTTTTATAGACAAACACATGGCCCTCAGTCTCTGTCAGGATGCCTCCTCATGTTCTTGACCAGCACATGAAGCAACTTATGTACAAAAGGTTGCAATCAGTGTTCCCTCTATGCTGACTTAGTGTGAGCTAGCTCACAGTTGTTTAGCCTCCGGCTCACACATTTTTTGTCTTAGCTCAGGAAGGATGGCTCCAGAGCAAACTAATTGATGCAGAAGCCAAATTGCTCGCTCACAACTTTAATGTCAGTAGCTCACAAAGTAGAAGTTTTGCTCACAAGACTCCACAGCTTAGAGGGAGCACTGATTGCAATACCTAGCCATTTCATGTTTTCCCCTGGGTCCTAGGCTCAGAACACTGAGCATGAGATTTCTGTAATGAATGCCAATAAATCAAAAGTAGGTTTGCAGCTTACATCTACGCACCTGAACATCATACTCGGGATTGCTACATCACAGACATTTTGATGCAATAATTCAGAGCAAGAGGTGTCAGGTATCAGAGACTGTTAAACAAACAAAATATTGCAAGAGTGCTAGTGTTTTAAGCATGTTTTATTTAACGTTTTAAAAACTTTTGTGTTCGTCTGTGTCCTTTATAAAGTTTATATCTCTGCTACCTGGCATACATTTTATAACACACAAGGTCTCATTTATGTCAGATCCGGCCCTCATAAGAAATGAGTTCGACACCCCTGCCGTGGAGTCCTTCTTACAAAGCTGCCATTTCCTCCAGGGGAAATGATCTCTGTCACCTGGAGGTCTGTTGTAATCCCAGGAGATCCCCAGGCCCCATCTGGGATCTGGCAATCCTACTTCCATATGCCAACCTTATGTCTTTTGCATGCTCCCATTTTGCATTGTAAGCTGCCGCATGCAAGGAGACGTGGAAACACACAACATCAGGAGACGGGTAAGCCTGACTGAGGCTGTGGTCACACGGAGCATTAGCCACGCTACAGAGACGGAAGATAGGCAGATTTTCCGGGCGTGATCACACCGCAACATCTGGGAAGCGTAGTGCTCCCGTGACGAGCCCAAGGCTTCCCGCCGAAGATGCGGAGTTAAAAACTAGTACCTCCGAGGTACTAGTTTCCGGAAACCGCGGGGCAAGGGCTGGCGTCTGATCGCGTTTCCAGTGGTGGCATCCAGCGCCCGCCCATGTCCCTTTGCAAACAGGTCCCCCCCCCAAGTCCCCCACCGCAGGGATCCTGTGAAGACGTGCGGATCCCCCACCACGGCTTGACAGCCCTAATGACAAATCATCTCATCCTTTGCCGTCCCCTTCTTCTTCAACCTTCAGTCTTTCCCACCATCAGGGTCTTCTCCAGTGAGTGCTCCCTTCTCATTTGATGGCCAAAGTATTTGAGCTTCAGTTTCATTATCTGGCCTTCCAGGGAACAGTCAGGGTTGATTTCCTTTAGGACTGACTGATTTGATCACCTTGCAGTCCAAGGGGCTCTCAAGAGTCTTCCCCAGCACCATACAGTTTGAAACTACCATACAGTTACTGAACTAAAGAAGACACACATGTTAAGCTGGTTGTGGTAACGATGTCTGAACTCACTTTGAACTTTTTATTTTTGCTTGCACTTTCTCCTGAGGAATTTGGGAGGGGGAGCAGAACGGGGAGAAAGCTATTTGTTTAAATTTCTGTTCGGAACAAAGTCTTAACACTTGGACATCTCTTGGAAAGCTGCTGTCCAGCATTTCAAAGCTTGACGGGTGTTGGTAATAACATTTTCTCAAGGAAACCGGCTCTCTTCCCAAATAATGGGACCCGTTCAGCACGAGGCTGCGGAGCAACTGGAAACACACAGTACGGGATGAATGCGGACATTGATTAAGCAGTGCCTGCTTCATTCAAAATGTGTTGGAGGAGAATCTTACGGATACTGTGGACCGACAGAAAGACAAATAAGAGGGTGCTTCATGCTCTCAGTTGCATGTCAGTAGTTCATTTTGCTCGATGTTTGGGGGGAAATGCAGCATCCAAGTGGGAGCCATGATTTGCGCATGTGCATGCACAAAGAATTGTTGTTAGAAAATCGCGCCACGCCATTGTCTGGACGGTGCCCGGAGCCTTGTCGCGTGATGCAAGTGGTTGGGCAAGGGATGTGTGATCATCTGAACCCACTAAAAAATGATCCCCGATCAAATCTACAGTGGGAACAAATTGCGGTACGCTTGCTGTGTGTTGTTGTTGTTGTTGTTGTTGTTGTTCAGTCGCACAGTCGAGTCCGACTCTTCGCGACCCCAAGGAGAAGATCTCGCCAGGCCTTCCTGTTTTCCGCCGTCCTCTGAAGTTTGCTCAATTTCATGTTCGTTGCATCTATGACACTGTCTAACTATCTCTGCCGTCCCCGTCTTCTTTGACCTTCAATCTTTCTCAGCATCAGGGTCTTCTCCAGTGAGTGCTCCCTTCTCATTGGGTGGCCAAAGTATTTGAGCTTCAGTTTCATTATCTGGCCTTCCAGGGAACAGTCAGGGTTGATTTCTGTTAGGATTGACTGATTTGATCTTCTTGCAGTCCAAGGGACTCTCAAGAGTCTTCTCCAGCAACACAGTTCAAAATAATCTATTCTTCGGCGCTCGGCCTTCCTTATAGTCCAACTCTCGCAGCCATACATGACTACTGGGAATACCATTGCTTTGACCATGCGGACTGAAGCTCAAATACTTTGGCCACCCAATGAGAAGGGAGCACTCACTGGAGAAGACCCTGATGCTGGGGAAGATTGAAGGTCAAAGAAGACGGGGACGGCAAAGGATGAGATGGTTAGACAGTGTCATAGATGCAACGAACATGAAGTTGAGCAAACTTCAGAGGACGGCGGAAGACAGGAAGGCCTGGCGTGATCTGGTCCATGGGGTCGCGAAGAGTCGGACTCGACTGTGCGGCTGAACAACAAAGACAGCTAAGTACACAGAGAGCTGAAGTATATGTCCTGGGAAGTTTAGCATAAATATTAAATGGACCCTTCAGCTGGGTCCATCCAGAGGACGACTTGAATACATGACTGGATCTGAGCAGAGAGGTCCATCCGGAAGGGGGTTTCTGTGATGCAGGTGCAGATCCGGAGGCTGGCGTGAGAAGGACTAGAATGACAGGCATCCATCGCAGTTTTGAGTGACAGGCCATTACAGTTGTGCCATTGCAGATTTCTTTTAGGGTAAACAGCTCTTTTGCAGAATCACTTTGTATGCCTCTAAGAAAGAGATTTTAAAAAGCTTTCAAGCGAACAATGATAGACAAAAGGACATATACATAATAGATCAAGGAAGGAAGGATTTTAATATATTTGATCTGGTGTATAGCTATAAAAATAGTTCTATAACAGAGTCAAATGAATAATGAAGTTTACAGCTGCCTCCTTTAATTAGTTTAATTATTAATCAACTAAAGCTTTAGTTGATTATCAGGAAGGGTCCATTTTAATTCTTCAGATTGAGATGCAAGGGGGCATCCTTGTTTGTTTTACGGGGGCGGGGGCGTTGGTTCTGGTATGTAACTATAATAAGAATTGAAAAGAAAAGATTAAAGATGACCTTTCCTTCTAGAAACCAGCAGAAGCTTTTGTTTACTCATTTTACACTTCCTTCATTTGAAAAAGAACATCTAGTGTTGCCAGCGTTAAATAGATACAATCTAGCTAAGGAAAAGCACTCAGAAAATCTGTCCAGTGTAAGTCCATTGCACTTAAAAGAGCTAATCAACTGGTTTTTGCCCAGCATTTTTACACTTAATTGAGCAATTAAATCAATTAATTAATCTATTGAAAGGAAAATGATGAATTAAAATGTGTTACACTTTTTTTGTGTTTTCTGAAATGGATTAAGATCATTACGGGTGATTCCACACTAGACCTGAAATCCTGGTTCAGCGATGTCTCCGAACTTACATTCTACACTACACTCGAGTTCACCCCTGTAATTATTTGGGGGGGGGGTTGTTTCCACATTATATTGAGGTCATCCCGGTTTCGCCCCACACTTGTCCCAGGATAAACGGATGCTGTTATAACCAGGGACAAATGCAAGGTATTGTGTCGCGAGCTGAACCGGGGATGAGATCCAAGTGCGGAAAGGACCTCGGACAGCTTTTTTGGAATGAGGTTTATTTTAAAGAAACAGTATCAAATGCACCGGATTGCTTTATTAGATGATAATGGTAACTCGTACTCATTCAATGGACATATTTGTCAAGAATGAATTGTATTGGGTTTTTATGTACGGACGTTAAATTATTCTGGATATAAGCACTTTCGGAATATTACATGAGCCCCCACTGGAGTACAGTAGAATAACCTGAAGGTATCTGGAGAAGAATAGAGCTAGAAACCTGTTGGATGGTCACAGTAAATACCTTGATGTACCCATGACATCACTAACAGTTCAACTCTCACCCCTTCTAAGCCCGTGGACTTCAATGGATTGGGAAGGGGCAACTCTGCTTAGGAATTTGCTGTATGATTGACTGTTGAAAAAAAATGAGAGAAGAAGAGAGAGAAAAGATTGGATTTATACCCCGCCCTTCACTTACCCAAAGGAGTCTTGCAGCAGCAGAGCCAGTTTGGTGTAGTGGTTAAGTGCGCGGACTCTAATCTGGGAGAACCGCATTTGATTCCCCACTCCTCCACTTGCACCTGCTGATGTGACCTTGGGTCAGTCACAAGCTCTGGCACAGCTGTTCCTGAAAGAGCAGTTTGTGTCAGAGTTCTCTCAGCCCCACCCACCTCACAGGGTGTCTGTTGTGGGGAGGGGGAGGGAAAGGAGTCTGTAAACCGCTCTGAGACTCCGAGTGAAGAGCGGGGTATAAATCCAATCTCTTCTCTTCTCTCTTCTTTATAAAACTGCCTTCCCTCCCTCTCCCCAAAACAGGCACCCTGTGAGCAATGCTCGCTCTAAGCTGTGGAGTCTTGCAAGCAAAAATCCTACTTGGTGAGCTACTGGCATTAAAGTTTTGGGTGAGCGATGTGGCTGCTGCATAAGTTAGTCTGCTCTGGAGCCATCCTTCCTGGGCCAAGACAAAAATGCATGAGCCGGAGGCTAAAAAACTGTGAGCTAGCTCACACTAACTCGGCTTAGAGGTAGGTGGGACTGAGAGAGCTCTTTCAAAGACTGCTCTTGACAGAACAGCTCTCAGAGAGCTGCGACTGACCCAAGCTCACCCAGCAGCTGCAAGTGGAGGAGTGGGGAATCAAACCCGGCTCTCCCAGATTAGAGTCCACGCACTTAACCACTACACTAAACCACTACAACAAAAGATGAACTGGCTCGTGGCTTGATAGAGGGAGGGGTGATATTTCAGGGTTGTGAGTCCCAGGTTATGAAGGGTTTTATGGATAGGAACAGGCAGGGGTCATTTTGTAGAAAAAGAGGTGCAGGAGCTCATTAGCATAACTTATTTGCATATGCCACACCCCCTGACATCACTGGAAGTGTGTCAGAAGGCAACACCCACCGCTTAGGCTCCACTGGACTGTTCTGGATTGCTAGCTATTTGGGGGGGGGGAGACAGACGCAGATCTACACTCACAGAGGAGGGAGAGCTTGCACCTGAATAAAACTTGGTCTTAAAGGTGCCACTAGACTGTTTTGGACCAGGTGAAAGAGCCCGGGCAGCCCAACAGTGTGAACGCTCCCTTGCGCTTCCTCCACGGTATGCTCCCACTTCATTCGCTGCGGTGTGAACGGCAGGGCTATTTTTGGGCCAGGAATGCACAGGAACGGAGTTCCAGCTGGCTTCAGAGTTGGCCGCACCCACTACAGCCAAAACCTCTGCGTGTGTGGCTAAAGAGGGAAGGCCTGGAGAGCAACCCTCCCAGCGACTCCAAGGCGGGCTGGCCAGGGGGGCCTCTGGAAGGATCGGGGAGGCATTTAAATGCCTCCCCGTGCATTCCCCAGCCTGTCCAAGGGCTGGCTTGCCCGGGCAAGCCAAGGGAAGGCATGGGTTGTGGCCTAATGTGCTAATGAGTTGTGCTGTCATGGGTGTGGCCTAATATGCTAATAGGTTTCTGCTGTTGGGTGTGGCCTATGATGCTAATGAGTTCCTGCTGGGCTTTTTCTACAAGCACCTTAAACTGAGTCCAGAAACAAAGAGTAACCAGTGTGGTTATGTCATGGAAGGGTCCTGTCCTCCCCCCTACTTACGACTAGGTAGCCACTGGCCAGGCAGTCCTCCTTCCAGCCACACTGTCACCCCTGTTCCCCTCCCCTCCCCTCCCCTCCCCTAGCAAGGCAGGAGTTAATAGCACCTTCTCAGTTTGGGGTATGTGTATCCCCCCCCCCATGCTTCAAAACTTTTCAATTTTTTCTGCAAACTTGAGGATTGTCCCAGCCTTGGAAAATACCCCCCCCTCTCTACATGGCTCCAATTCTGTGGGTTTAAGTATCCACAGATGGGCCCATGTTGACTGTTAGATGTACTGAGATGCAGTGTTCCTTCTAAGCCGAGTTAGTGTGAGATAGCTCACAGTTTTGTTTTGTTTTTTTAATAAAGATTTTATTGACTCTCCTGAAAAGGAGAGGTGTTTCGCTTAAATAGAAAAATAGGGAGGGTATATAGTGGGAGGAAGAGAAAGCTGAGTGATATATTAACTGGTAAATTAAACTGTTAGTAATGTCCAATCAATCTTCTTAGGCTTCTTCTGTGAGCAGTCAAATTTCTTTTTTCAGTCCGGTTACAAGTATTAGCTATGTTAGTATGTTAGTAATGTTCCTTTGAATTTCTGTTAAAAAGCTTCTTCAGGGTGCCTTCAGAACCGCTTCTTTGCGTGCTGGTTTCTTTTACACTCCCGATGACATGGAGGAGCTTCCTCTGTTTTCTTCTCTTTCCGGCTTTTCCCCCCCCATCCTCCTTCGGGTCGCTGTTAACACTTTCAGTTCATATCCTATAAATCCTCTTTCTTTCCTGCCGTTTCAGGAGAGCTCCAGCTTTGAGAATGGTATTTAATTCCGGTTTCGAGGATGTGTCCGCCATTCGCGGGAGCCAAACCGGAAGTCCTGGCTCACAGTTTTTTAGCCTCCGGCTCACACATTTTTGTCTTTGCTCAGGAAGGAGGGCTCCAGAGCGAACTAATTTATGCAGGAGCCAAATCGCTCGCTCACAACTTTAATGCCAGTAGCTCACAAAGTGGAAATTTTTGCTCACAAGACTCCGCAGCTCAGAGAGAGCATTGCTGATACAGTACCTCACATCCCAACAAAACGCAAAGAGATGCAAACTTTAAAAACCCCACTTCCTATTGACAGTGAAGTGTTTAGATAGTGTCTGTCACCACTGTGTCATTTACCACTAAATGGCTTTATTTTAATGATTAATTCATAAAATGTCTTAATATGTTTTTCTAAAAAGCAACCCAAGATTTTTATGTGTGTGTGTGTGTGTGTGTGTGTGTGTGTGTGTGTGTGTATAAACCCAAATGAAGGGTGGGGTATAAATTTTCTTTTATATATCACAAATAGAAGAAGAGATTGGATTTATACCCCGCCCTTCACGTGGAGTCTCAGTCTCCTTCCCTTTCCCTCCCCACAACAAACACCCTGTAAGGTAGGTGGGGCTGAGGGAGCCCTTTTGAGGACTGTTCCTGAGAGAACAGGTCTGAGAGAACTTGTGACTGACTCAAGGTCACCCAGAAGCTGCATGTGGAGGAGTGGGGAATCAAACCTGGTTCTCCCGGATTAGAGTCCGTGTTCTTAACCACTACACCAAACTGGCTCTCAGTCTCAGCACCAATAATGTTTTTAAAAAACCAAACAATTCAAACATGTCCTTTCTTTGTTCCTTTGGTACATCATAGAATCATAGAATGTTAGAGTTGGAAGGGACCTTGCAGGTCATCTAGTCCAACCCTCTGCACTCTGCAGGAGCATAGCCGAAAGATAGCCCTACAACATACCCGAAAGAGGGTCGTCCAGCCTCCGCTTGAAAATGTCCAGTGAAGGAGCATCCACCACTTCCCGAGGCAGTCTGTTCCGCTGCTCAACCACGCTTACAGTTAGGAAGTTTCTCCTGATATTTAGCCGGTAACGACTCCCTTGTAATTTCCACCCATTAGATCTAGTCTTGCAATCTGGAGCAAGAGAGAATAGAACTGCTCCATCTTCTACATGACATTCCCCTGGAGAAAATGGGTGCTTTGGAGGGTGGGCTGTATGACACCGTACCCCACTGAGGTCCCTGTCCTCCCCAGGGTCCATCCCCAAATCTCCAGGAGTTTCCCAACCTGGATCTGGCAACCCTGTCCCCCATCCCCCGCCAGTGGCGGTGGGGGGGGGGACGGGACCTGGCAAGCCTGCTTGTGACAAATATTGTAATTTGGTAATTAGTTGACGACTGGTAACAGCAGAGCTTTTTTCCTGGGGGAACACGCCAGAACAGAGTTCCGGAACCTCTCCGACAAAATTAGTTAGAAAACATTTAAAAGTTCGTGAGATCTCAGTATACAGATCGAAAACTTCATTTCCCTGCAATCTGGAGCAAGAGAGAATAGAACTGCTCCATCTTCTACATGACATTCCCCTGGAGAAAATGGGTGCTTTGGAGGGTGGGCTGTATGACACCGTACCCCACTGAGGTCCCTGTCCTCCCCAGGATCCACCCCCAAAACTCCAGGAGTTTCCTAACTTGGATCTGGCAACCCTGTCCCCCATCCCCCACCAGTGGCGGTGGGGGGGGGGACGGGACCTGGCAAGCCTGCTTGTGACAAATATTGTAATTTGGTAATTAGTTGACGACTGGTAACAGCAGAGCTTTTTTCCTGGGGGAACACGCCAGAACAGAGTTCCGGAACCTCTCCGACAAAATTAGTTAGAAAACATTTAAAAGTTCGTGAGATCTCAGTATACAGATCGAAAACTTCATTTCCCTCTTGAGAGTGCTGGCTCCTCTTTTTCAAAGAAAAGAAAAGAGAAAAGAAAAAGCCCTGGGTAACAGAAATCAGTGGTTGTGTTACTGAAATGCCCCTGCATCCTTTAATTTCCTTCATTTCCACTTTGGCATGGGTCACTTCCTAATCTCCTTGTGTTATCCCAAAATGGAGAAGCTTTATTTTAAAACACACAGTACGTGTGTGAAATGTTTCTTATGATTACATGTCCAGTTTTCATGAAAAGCAAAATCCTGTTTTGGGGGGTCAGGATGAAAAAAAAGTTAATAAAACATAACTGGGGGAAAGTATTCTGGAGAAAAGCTTGCCCCCTTCTCAAGTTGTATATCTTGGAAAACTGGAACCCTAATCAAGCCTTTTGTCTTGTTTATGCAAAAAGACTTAACATGAGGAATCCTGTAGGGCTTGTTTGATTTTCGTAGCTCTCTTGGAGACAGAATGCAAAGCAGAGCGGTAACATAAACAACTACTGTAATTTGTCCCGGCATCTTTAAAACATTAATTTTCTTAAAAGAATTGTTTTTTTTACACTTTGTACTCAGGAACTATGCAGCAGTTATAAACCTTCTAACCTGATTATGAAAAAGTTCCTTCCACGGAGTCCTTGCTTTAACATGGAAGGTCAGAAAAACATGTATATTTGGACTTTCCTTTGGGAATGGAGACTTTCTAAATCTTCTTTAAGCTGAAGCTTGAGGCTATCATTTAAAGACGGCAAATGGGGTGAGAAGAAAATGGAGTGAAAACTTGAAGAACAGACTCACAGGGGTTGATTCTGCTTCTAGGATTCGCTCTACATTTTCTCAACTGGGAGGGAAAAGTGCAGCTCAAAACCACGTTCAGCTACCCCAGGCCAACACTGTACTGACTGCAAAGTCATCCCTGAATGGCCATAAAATGGACATAAATCTATGCAGAGCGTACAATAAAATCAGGTGATCAAAGGAAGCGAAAGCAGCACTGAGTGTGGAGGCTACCATAAAATCCGATGGGCAAAGAAAGCAAAAGTGGCACGGAGTGTGGAGGCTACCATAAAATCCAGTGAACAAAGGCACTGAAAGCGGCATGGAGTGTGGAGTTTACCATAAAATCCGATGATCAAAGGAAGTGAAAGCAGCATGCAGTACAGGAAGGGAATTTCTGTTTGCTAAAACAACGAAGGGAAAGGCCAATGCAGAATCAGCCAGAGAGCACAGAGGTGGAGGAAAGGAGAGGAAGCCTGGAAACCAAAGCGGACAAACGAAGAGGTGGCACAGGAGATCTTGACCCAGCCAGCCAACGGTCTGGCTCAAAAGCGGGAGGGAATGGTATAGTGTCCATTTCTCTTTCCCAGGTAAAAACTGAGCAATTCTTCATATTCAAGTTTCAAGTTTTGTTTATTGTCTTAGCCATTGGCCATAACAGCACAAAGTAAATCAAAGCACAACAGAAATATACATCAATAACTTGCAGTAAGTCCTAGACCCCGTCTTATCTTTTTTGCCGCCAGTGCAAACAAAGCCATTCTGCTAGTAACATGTGCATCAGTATCAGAAAGCAAGAACACGGTCAAATCCTGCTCAGCAGTTCCATTATACAGAGGTACAATAAATTCCTCATATTCATGCCACTTGGGTCAGTCACAAGTTCTATCAGAGCTGTTCTCTCTAGAACAGTTCTCTTAGAACTCTCTCAGCACCACCTACCTCACAGGGCGTGTTCAGATGGGCCATTTGAGCCGGTATACGTGCCAGTTAGAAACGGACTACGCACGATCACACAGCCAACATCTGCCTCCCGTCCCTAGCCGTTGCCAACTGGCTCAAAACTGCTTTAACCCGGAGTATTTTGCTACCAGGTCCCCAAGTGGTGTTTTCCTGCTGCTCCGGTTCCAGCTGCATTTCCGCCCTGTGTGATCGCTCCTCCGCTGGTGTAGAGCCACTTCCTGTTACCTGCTCAAAAGCTGCCCGAGGCTTCCGCTTTTCACCCGCCATTTAATTTTTTTTTTTAAGCATCGGTGATATGCGCTTGGGCGGAGCTTTGCCCCAGCGTTAATAAAACCAAAGGTTAAAAAGTGCCTAGTTTTAGCCTTTAGACGAGTCCGGGACCTCACGGAGGCCAGTTTTGGTTTAAAAGTTTAACGGGAAGTGTTCGCTTCAGGGCATGCTTTGGCCTGATATATTGTTCTGCGCATGTGCAAACTGTGATATTTTTTTTAAAAAAACGCCGACGCACGCTGCTGCGCGCCTGTAGTGTGGACGCCCAGGAGCAATGTGCTCCACGGTGAGAAAGGTACATGTGACCATGCTTGTCCCGGATAAAATATAGTCCACCCAGAACCGGAGCAGATTAAACCGCTTCGGCACGCCGTCTGACCACACCCACAGGATGTCTGTTGTGGGGAGAGGAAGGGAAAGGAGATTGTAAGCTGCTCTGAGACTCCAAGTGAAGGGCAGGGTGTAAATCCAGTGTCGTCGTCTTCTTCTTCACTGGCAACATCTACCTGGAATTGCCAGTGTTTGCACGTGACTGTTGGCATCCCACCATGTTTTGGGCATTCAGTGGAACATACATATGAAATGATGGCTGGATCAGATGGAGACCCATGATCACTCCGCATTCTCTTAGAGCTATTTGCGCTGCCAAAGGAGGAATGTGAAGCACTGGGAGAAAGGGCTGGGTCAGGCAAGCAGGTCTGTCCCATGTACAGGTTTACTACATCATTAGAGGTGCCATCCCTGTTGGGAGAGCTGGTATGTTAGTACAGATCCCTTGCTGGGGGCACTAAAGGCTCAGAACGCAGCAGAGCTCCTTGGTTCCGCATACGCTTGTAAGATGGCAAAGTTACCCAGACCACTTATCAATTTAAAAGAAAATAAGAACTACTTTATTTAGGAAATACATACTGGATAGTGCAGCTTAGAGATAGTGACAGATCCTATTCTATCTAGCTAGGGATGGATGGATGCAGAGAGGCACTCTGCCTCCATGGTGCCAAAGAAGGAGAAATGTGACCTCCCTCTTTGCATGCTTGCGGGAAGAGACAAATCCTTTCCGCACTAGGCCTTAAATCCTGGTTCAACCCTGTCCCCGAACTTACATTCTACACTAAACGCAAGTTCACCCCTGTAATTATCTCGGGGTGTTTTAAGATTCTACACTGCACTCGAGTCCCCCCCCCCCTAATTATCTTGGGGTATTTTTTGTTTCCACATTACATTGAGGTCACCCTGGTTTCGCCCCACACTTGTCCCGGGATAAACGGATGCTGTTGTAACCAGGGATAATTGCAAGGTATTGTGTCATGAGTTGAACTCTGATAAAACCAGGGATGTGATCCAAGTTCGGAAAGGACCAAAGAGGAGATGAAAGGAAGTTGTTTTCCCTAAGAGTAGCAATCTGAACTTCAACAGGTTCAGTGACAGAAGAGTAAACAGGAAGACGCTTAGTGTCTGCCTATCTAGCTGTAACTCTCTCGTCACTTGCTTCTTGGAGTCTGAGGCACAGGGACATCACGTCTGGATCTTCCAACAATTCCCCCAGTCAGAGTTGGGAATCCCCACCCTGACCTCCCATTGCCTGCCACTGCTTGGAGCAGCCAAAACACAAGTCATGGGTACAACAGCAATAAAGAACCAATACCATGACCGGGACAGAAAAAACAGCAATAAATTATAAACAATTGTTAAATGTACATTGGGTCACAGTGATTATTTGAAGCACAGGTATATTAAGGCAAAAGGTCCTCTTAAACCCTAAGAGTCAAAGGAAACAATCCTTTTAAAAGACGTCAAAACGTCTGTGAAAGTACATAAATCCACAATAAATCTGAAGTCCTCCTCTTAGGAGTTCAAGGAAACACACGGTCCTCTTGGTGAAAGGCAGTAAATCATCAGACGACAGGAACCTGTTTTGAAACGAGATCTTTCTCAAAGTCCAGTTGCCATAATAAAACGTATGCACACAGAGACCTCACTCAGAAAGTCCCCATAATCTCTAAATGCAGCATGATGACAGCATTATTGTTTTTTTTCCCTGTTCTGTCATGTTTTTGGTTCTTTATTACTGCCTGGGCAGAAGTGTGTGGGGGGAATAGGAAAAAAAAACACCAGGGGCATCATGGGTGTGATGATGTCACTTCCAAGGAAAACCCAGAAGTTATGGCAGATGCTCTAGGATTTGCCAGAATTTCTACAGTTTTGCCATAGAGTTTCCAGCAATTCCTAGAGCTTCCCACATTCACTTCCAAGTGTTCTCTGGAAGTGATTCATCACACCCATGGCACTAACCCCCACCATGTCCCTACCCCCAACCGTCCCGCCAGTGGCTGGGGTTGGCCTGGCAACCCTATGTCATTCCTGTGTTCTCTTCCCTGACACGCTCCTCTTTTGAATGTTCCTTTATCTCTTAGCTAGATCCAGTTTGATGTAGTGGTTAAGTAAAAGGTAAAGGTAAAGGTTCCCTTGCTCGAAAGCCAGTCGAATCCGACTCTAGGGTTGAGGTGCTCATCTCCGTTTCAAAGCCAAAGAGCCAGCGCTGTCCGAAGATGTTTTCGTGGTCATGTGGCCGGCATGACTAAACACCATGGACTCTAATCTGGGAGAACCAAGTTTGATTCCCCGCTCCTCCACTTGCACCTGCTGGATGACCTTGGGCAAGCCATAGTTCTGTCAGAGCTGTCCTTGAAAAAGAGCAGTTTCTGTCAGAGCTCTCTCGGCCCCACCCACCTCACAGGGTGCCTGTTGTGGGGAGGGGAAGGGAAAGGAGTTTGTAAGCCGCTCTGAGTCTCCTTTGGGTAGTGAACAGCGGGGTATAAAGCCAATTTCTTCTTATCTTCTTTTTCTTCTCTTCTTTCTCCCACTTGCATTTCTCTCTTCACTGCATAGTGCTGGGAGGCTCAATCCACCAGGACAGTTTTCCCGTACAGACAAAGGACATTGGGGTATTCTTGCAGAGCACCCTTTCATTTCAAGGACACTTGCGTAGGAGCAGCTCCAGGTGGATTGTGTCCATTTTCATTCACTGAAATCAAATGCACTCTTGCCCCTTTATTATTAATGGGAAAGTTCCAGAGCCACAACCCACGACTCTCTTCCAAAGCATTCAGAGGGGAGCTGAGGTTATAAATCAAAAAAATCCTTAATTGTAGCTGAGCGTTTGCCAAAGAAAATGGCACCCATTCTTCACAGCCGGATTATGAACGCTACTTAAAACCCCGTGTTAATCATCACTTCGAAATACGTCCTCCTCTTGCATCAATGTTATCTGTTTAAGAAGCCCTCTTTAAGCAGGCTTTGATTCCTTTTCTTTGACTTTATCCAAAGACAAATGAGACGATCAAGTCCGTGCAAAACCCTTCACTGCTTACTCCGTGGCGAGAACAAGCAGCCCGGGAGATTAATCCACTTGCTCTTTCTTCGGAGATGTTCCCAGGGAGCTTTACATGCTGTCTTTTAGATCCAGAGCACATGGCCAGAGAATGTACAAAAGGCAGTAGAAAGGGGGGAAGATAAAGCAGTCTTAACTGGATCTTTCTAGGCTTCTCCTGCTTGTGAACGACATCATTCTAGCAGAGACCATAATTCTACCTACGTTTTGGCAAACTGCCATGAAATTAACATGGGGCCACTAGGAGAATCACGGGATCTAAGTATTATGTGGTTGAACAAAACAGGTCGTAGGACAGATCCCTGAGGCACTCCACTTGTCACTCCTCTCCAAGAGGGTAAGGAACCATTCGCAAGCACTCTTTGGCTGCGACCCGTCAACCAGTTACAGATTCACCTAACAGTCGTAGGATCCAAACCACATTTTACCAATCTGTCAACAAGGATATTACGTGGAACTTTATCAAAAGCCTTATTGAAATCAAGATAAACTATGTCTGCAGCATTCCCCTGATCCAGCAAGGTAGTAACTTTCTCAAAAAAAAAATAAGGTTAGTCTGACATGACTTGTTCACGGCCGCTTTTTCTAAATGCTCAAGGACTGTCTGTTTGATTATTTGTTCTAAAACCTTTCCAGGTACAGACGTCAAGCTGATGGGTTGGTAGTCACCAAGATACTCCTTTCCCCCCTTTTTGAAGATGGGGACAACGCTTGCCTGCCTCCAATCTTCTGGCACCTCACCTGTTCTCCAAGAATTCTCAGAAATAATGGACAGAGGCTCAGAAATTACATCTGTGAGTTCTTTTAGTACCCTTGGATGCAGTTTGTTATACTTGGTATAAAAGTAGCCAGAGATTCTCATTAATAATGACAACAAAAACACCTCAAATGAGGCCCCATGTTAATTTCATGGCAGTCCATTGTTGTTTTATTTAATTTTGCTTTTTGCAGTGATGCAAGGAATAATTGCAGTGTGCATTTTTTTCCCTTTCCTACTATCGTCTCTGGTCACATTGGCAGTTTTTTGTGGTGCTTCAGAGAAACCTGCCAGAGCTGTTTGCCAGAGTTGCCCATGCACCCAGAGGGCAAGGATGGCTCTATCATACCACTCGCAACCCCCAGTTCCAGTAAATAGATAATTGGCTTGGATGCCCACTAGTGTTTCCGTAGGTCAGGGATTCCCAGCCTTATTCACCCTGCAAGCACCTTTGGAATTCTGACACAGAGTGGTAGGAGCAACCATGAAATGGCTGCCGGAGGAGGTGGGGGCAGAGGTCATTTCGGGGGGGAACGCGGGAGAACGCAGTTCCCCCGGGTGAGGTGCAGGGGGGCAGGGCACATGACGAAGCCCCGCCCCCTGCTTCCGGCCGCCCCGCTTCCAGCCCTCATTCAGCCAGGAGGAGGCAGGAGAAGAGGGAGGGAAAGTTGCTTCCTCCCTGCCTCTCCCCACCCCTGCCTGCCTGGGGCCAGGGAGGGCCTTGGCGGGGCTTCCTCGCACTCCCGCTGGCCTTGCAGGCCCACCGCCGGGCCCCTGATGTCAGGGGGTGTGGCATATGCTAATGAGTTATGCTAATGAGTTCCCCTAGCTCTTTTTCTACAAAATGACCCCTGGGTGGGGGCAACCACAAAATGGCTGCTGAGGGTAACGGAGCCAGTCACAAAATGTCAGGAAGTGAGGTTAGGCAGAACTCTAATCAAAACTCTTCAACATTTCAGGCAGATGCGCTACTTAACGGGATGCCTTTTATGACATATCCTTTAAAAATATTTCCTTGCTGCCAGGCAGGTTACCTTCAGTTATGCAGTGAAAGATACTTTTGCTGAGGGCATTTTTTTTGGGGGGGGGGAAGAGGTGCCATAACTCTCAAGAGGGAAATGAAGTTTTCAGTTCGTATACCAAAAACTCATGAACTTTTAAACGTTTTGAAAAGAGTTTTGTCAAAGAGGTTCCGGAACTCTGTTCCGGTGCGTCCCCCCAGGGAAAAAAAGCCCCGCTTTTGCTGCAGTGACAACTCTTGCTGAAAGCAATTTTTAAAAATCTGCTCAGCCAATCAAATCTCACAAGAACATAAGAGAAGTCATGTTGGATCAGACCAATGGCCCATCCATCCAACACTCTGGTTCACACGGTGGCGAAAACCCAGATGCCATCAGGGAGGTCCACCAGTGGGGCCAGAACTCCAGAAGCCCTCCCACTGTTGCCCCCCAAGCATCAAGAATACAGAGCATCACTTGCCCCAGACACAGTGTTCCATCTATACCTTGTGGCTAAGAGCCACTCATGGACTTCTGCTCCATATGCTTATCCAATTCCCTCTTGAAGCTGTCTATGCCACCACCACTTCCTGCGTCAGTGCATTCAAATCTCCAGTGGCCAATCAGAAGCCCTTCTGGGTAAAAGCCCCACTTGACCCTGCCCACTTCCTAAAAACATTCAACGGGCACCCAAAGAAGTACTGGTGGGCATCGTGGGGCTTATGGGTACCATGTTAGGAACCCTTGCGGGGGGTGCAAGGACTTTTTGCCTGCAGTGTGTCTCACCTCCCCCTTCTCCGGCAACCCAAAACACCCTCTAAAATTCTCTGGGGGTAGGGTTGCCATCCCTCTGATGGGGGCTGGGTTCCCACACTTTCGGGGGGCCCAATTCACCACTGGCCAGCCAACTGGTGGGGGGAGCCCTTCCCCCAAAGAGCCCCATTGCACCCGACATGTCAGGTGCAATGATATCATCCAGAGGGGATGTCATCTGCCAGGCACATCGCACAGGAGTAGGGTTGCCAAATCGGTTCGACTCACCGGCGGGGGAGGCTCCTTCCCGTCCGGGAGTCGTTGCAGAGCGTGTGCGCGCGCGCGCAAAGCGCGCGCGTGCCGCCGGGACGTCACCGGAAGTGACGTCACACGCTGGGCGGGGCCACACGCGTGGCCCCGCCCCCAGCGTGCGACGTCACTTCCGGTGACGCGCACGCGGGGGTGGGGTTTCCCCCGGGCCCCGATTCCGGCGCGCCGGGAATCGGGGCGCCGAAGCGGGGGAATCCCCGCCCCCCGCCTGCATTTGGCAGCCCTACACAGGAGACGCTCTAGCATTTGGGTAAAAACTCTAGGATGACCATAGAGTTTTTGGCCAGATGCTAAAGTGTCCCCTGCACAATGTGCCCTGCATGATGATGTCATTCCGGGTGATGTCATCATGATCACAGTGCACGCACTTTGTGAACACATCAGAAGATCCCAGAGACCAGCTTGGAGCCCCCCGCCAGCAGCTAGTAAGGACTTGGCAACCCTATTTGGGGGGGGCATTTTGGGTTGCCATAGAAGGAAAATTGTGCTCCTAGGGCAGGAGTCCGTGGATCCTTGGAAATGCTAATATGGATCCAAGAAGCTTAAAAAAAGAAAGGCCCGTGGCCGCCATTGTCCTTATGGAACTCTGAACAGAGTTCTGACAATAATGGGACAATCCCTTTATTATATTCTGAGGTGTATGTTCCTAACAAAGCCTGGTGGAGCTTTAAGTGTCAAATGTGGCATTAAAAATACAACAAAAAGGACCTTTGTGATTACAAGCTGTCGGTTTCCATGGACTCATTACTGGCTTACACCTCTTGAAAATTGCCTCTTTATCCTCATTTGTTTAACAATGTGACTTAAAATTATTCTCCACTAACAGCGACACCACAGCAGTAACCTTTCATTAGGAATGGCTGATTCTGTTTCCTGCTTAATTACGGACTCACGTTTATCAGTTTATCTAGATCGGCATCTAATTAAATATCCAAACCCTGTATAATAATCATGCCGTGGTATTAATGGAGCACCTTCCACCCTAGGAAAAGACACTCACTGGATCTCCTAAACCTTCCTTCCCCAAGTCTGAACAGCACCTGCAAATTACAGGTTTACAAGTAGGCCGTGATTACCTCAAGGGATGCCCTGAGGTTATAGCCAGGAACAGAATGTAGGAAAAAGATTCGTTCGTCTGTAGTCAAAAGAGACCATTTCCGCAGTAGTGACGTTCCGTGCATTGACGTTTTGAAAAGTGTGCGTTATGTGAAATTTTCTGCAGTAGATTTTTCCTCACCAGGCGTTGATGTGGAGAATTTCACTACTGCAGAAATGGTCTCTTTTGACTACAGCTGAATGAATCTCTTTCCTGTATTCTGTTCCTGGCTATAACATCAAGCCATCCCTTGAGGTAATCACGGCCTGCTTGTAAACCTGTAATTTTTCCACACCAGGAGCAAACCCGAAGTTTTCTCCATCTCCTTTAGTGAGTTCCAAAAACGCGGGGTAAGAAGGAGAAAACTTCGGCTTTGTGCCCGGTGAGGAAAAACCTTCTGCGAATAATTTCACATAATGTGCAGCTTTAAAAACATCAATGTGGGGAATTTCACTCTTGCGGAAATGGTCAAAGGGAATGTCTACCTAGCCGTTTTCCACCTACCTTCTTGGTGGCTTTGGATTCCCAGACAAATCTTATACTTAAAAGTTGTTCTTGTATATTTTTGAAGGGGTTCCAACAGTAGCATGCATCTGATTTCACATAATGTTGCCATCCCTTTTGCATGATGCTTATTCGCAAGGTTACTTAACGTACACTTCATTCCATTTCATGAGAAGACAAGAGTCACTGGAAAAGGCAACAGTGCTAGGGAAAGTGGAAGGCAGCAGGAAGGAAGGAAAACCCAAAATAAGATGGAATGACTCGATAAAGGAAGCCACAAGGGCCCTCAGTTTGGAAGACCTGAGCAAGGCCGTTTAATAATAGGACATTTTGCAGGTCATTAATTCATCGGGTTGCCAGCATGCAACACACAAACACAGTTCCATTGGCTGTTATTTGGTAGGTAGAATTTTTATTGCATGAGGCCAAAGGCCAAAACAATATAACGATAGCTGCCCAAGCAGTAATAAATATTATAGTAAAAACCAGGGGGTTTTTTTGTAGAAAAAGCCCAGCAGGAACTCATTAGCATAATAGAGAGTCTCAGAGCGGCTTACAATCTCCTTCCCTTCATCTTCCCACAACAGACACCCTGTGAGGTAGGCGGGGCTAGGAGAGCTCTGAGAGAACTACTTGAGAGAACAGCTCTGTGAGAACTGTGGCTGACCTAAGGTCACCCAGCAGCTGCATGTGAAGGAGTGGGGAATCAAACCCGGTTCTCCCAGATTAGAGTCTGTACACTTAACCACTACACCAAACTGGGTCTACACCAAAAGATCGGTTACTGATTGGAAGGTAGCTAGAATTTTATTGCATGAGGCCAAAGGCTATAACAATATAATGATTGCTGCCCAAGCAGTAATAAATATCACAGTAAAAACACAAGAAGGTTAAAAACAATGTTAAAACTGTCCGGACCAGGATATAGCGGAGAATATGGGATGCTGAACATCAGGCCAGAAGTTCTGCATGAATCTTCTTGATGGTCAGGGTGTACAGTTACATCGTATAGGTGACACAGTGGTCATCATTGGATAAGAGGTAGGTGATTTTGTCTGCCACTGAATGCAAGGCTAGCCTGGCTAAAATGGCTGCAAGGAACTTGGCCCTGGGAACTGAGCAAAGGTTATAAAATAGAACAAAATGAGGGAGGTCATTAATTCATAGAAGAGGAAGCAGAAGAAGAAGAGGAGGAGGAGGAGGAGGAGAATATGGCGATTGGATTTATACCCCGCCCTTCACTCAGAGTCTCAGAGCGGTTTACAATCCCATTTCTTTCTCCATAGCTGACACCCTGTGAGGTAGGTGGGGCTGAGAGAGCTCTTTTGAGAATGGCTCTTGAGAGAACAACTCTGAAAGAACTTGTAACTGACTGAAGGTCACACCAGTAGCAGCTGCATGTGGAGGAGTGGGGAATCAAACCCAGTTCTCCTAGATTAGAGTCCACACTCCTAGCCACTACACCAAACTGGCTCTGGATTGCCAACTTATGGGTTGCCATAAGTCAGAAGCAACTTGACAGCATATAACACACACACACACAGAGTTCCATTGGCTGTTATTAACCACAAACTTCTGCCTTCCAGAAAACAGCACCAGGTCCAAACTCAGGTACATTTATACAGGATCAAGATGTTAGAATAATAGATCCAGGTGGGGTAGCCATGTTGGTCTGAAGCAGCAGAACAAAGTTTGAGTCCAGTGGCACCTTTAAGACCAATAAAGTTTTATTCCAGGTTTAAGCGTTCGTGTGCAAGGCACGCCTCTTCTTCCGAAGTACGCATGCACAGGAAACCTTAAGACCCATAAAAGTCACAGTTTAAAAAAAATCTGGTTAGGACTGTCAATAATAACAAGCTAAATCAATCAAAAGGCAATCGTGAATAACTCTCTTCAGCTGCCTCCTGAAGACTGACAATGAGGGGGCTGGGCACACCTCCCTGGGGAGGATGTTCCATAGTCGTGGGGCTGCCACCGAAAAGGCCCTTTCTCACCTACCCACGAAACAGGCATCTTTAATCAATAGGGCGGTCAGGAGGGCATCTCCCTGTGATCTCAATTTCCAGGCAGGAACATATGGGAAAAGACAGTACTTACGAACATCAGAAGAGCCCTGCTGGATCAGACCAGTGGTCCATCTAGTTCAGCATCCTGTCTCGCACAGCGGCCAACCAGTTCCTCTGGAGGGCCGACAACAGGGCAGAGAGGCTGAAGCCCTCCTCGGATGTTGCCTCCTGGCTCTGAGATTCAGAGGATTAGTGCCTCTGAATGTGGAGGTTCCCCTCAGTCACCATAGCCAGTAGCCAGTGATAGACTTATATCCTCCATGAATCTATCTAATCCCCTTTTTGAGCTGTTGATTCCTGTGGCCATCACTACATCCTCTGGCAGCAAGTTCCACATTTGAATCACTCTCTGTGTAAAGTAGTGTTTCCTTTTGTCCGTCCTGAACCTACTGCCCATCAGCTTCATGGGATGCCTTTGAGTTCTAGTATTCTGGTCCCCCCCGTCCCCCCCGGTCATCTCTTTTCTAAACCGAAAAGTCCCAGACCCTTCAGCCTTTCCTCCTAGGGAAGGTGCTCCAACCCCCTCATCGTCTCGGTCGCCCTCCTCTGTACTTTCTCCAGCCCCTTTTTGAGATATGGTGACCAGAAGTGGAGCTGGGGAAATGCACTCTGGGTCACAGAAGCCGCCTGGTTTTCTAAGGTGACTGCTTTGTCCGGCAGCACTCCCAAGCTGTGAACTTGCATTTTCAAGGGGAGCATAACCCCATCCAAGATTGGGGAGATCTGAAGTCCCCGGTCAGTGATTAAGAATCAAACACATGGATAATTATTTAGATAAGATTAGGAAAATAAGCGTATAGATCTGTTTTAGATCAGCTAAACCCAGAGGTCATTTCGGGGGGGAACGCAGTTCCCCCGGGTGAGGTACAGGGGGCGGGGCACATGATGAAGCCCCGCCCCCTGCTTCCGGCCGCCCCGCTTCCGGCCCTCATTCAGCCAGGAGGAGGCAGGAGAAGAGGGAGGGTAAGTTGCTTCCTCCCTGCCTCTCCCCACCCCTGCCTGCCTGGGGCCAGGGAGGGCCTTCGCGGGGCTTCCTTGCACTCCCGCCGGCCTTGCAGGTCCACCACCGGGCCCCTCATGGGGCTCGGCAGTGGAGCTGCAAGGCCGGCGGAGGCGGCCGGGACCGTTGGGGGCGGGATGTGTGGCCTTATGACACATTTCCGGTGATGTCAGGGGGTGTGGCCTTATGACACACTTCCGGTGATGCCAGAGGGATGGTTTGCGCTTGATGAATAAATGCTGAACTAAGGAGAGTAAATATACCCAGGTAGTAAATATACCAGGTAACCCAGGTAGAAATACAATGCAAGTCTGAGAATATCTTCATTTTGGGCTAGCATGCGTTTTTGGTTAGGTGAATTAGGAGAATGATGTGTGGTATTACAGGTTAAGAGATAGATAAGGTTTAGGTAAAGGTAAAGGTTCCCTTGCTCGAAAGCCAGTCGAGTCCGACTCTGGGGTTGCGGTGCTCATCTCCGTTTCAAAGCCGAAGAGCCAGCGCTGTCCGAAGACATTTTGGTGGTCATGTGGCCGGCGTGACTAAACACCAAGGCACACGGAACGCTGTTACCTTCCCACCGAAGTGGTATCTATTTATCTACTTGCAATTTCTTGCTTTCAAACTGCTAGGTTGGCCGGAGCTGGAACTAGAGATGGGAGCTCACACCATCATGCGGCACACTCGGGTCTCAAACTGCTGAGCTACCGACCTTCCACAGCCTGCAGTTCAGCGTCTTATTAAATAGGTAATTTTTGTTTGCTGAAATACTTTGTTGTTGTAAGCAATGTTGGTTTGTTTGTTTTGCTCTGTTTCGGGAAATCAATAAAGATATATTTATTTATTTATTTTAAAAAAGAAAAGAATCAAACACATGTACCAAATCTGACTATTAGGGCTGTAACCCCTGGGCTGGGAAATTCCTGGGAATTTGGGGTGGACTCTGAGGAGGGTGGGGTTTGGGGAGGGGAAGGACACCAGCAGGGTACAACGCCATGGAGTCGACCTTCCAAAGCAGCCATTTTCTCCAGAAGAACAGATTTCTGTAGTCTAGGGTTGCCAAAACCTACCTTCTTCCTGGCTGGGGGGACGGGACCTTCAGGCTTTGCCGGGATCTTCTGGCACGTGTGCTTTGTGTGTGTGGCGCGACGACATAACCTCGAAGAGACATCATCACGCCACTGACATTGTGTGGCGGCGCTCTAGTTTTTGGGCAAAACTCTATGGCATGAGCCAAAATTTACCATAGAGTTTTGCCCCAAAACTACAGTGTCGCCACTCAACTCCAGCGGCATGACGACGTCACTTCTGGGTGATGTCATCATTTCCTTTATTTATTTAATTAATTTATACCCCCGCCCTCCCTGCAAAAGCCAGGCTCAGGGTGGCTTACACAATTTGATACATAAATAAACACTTAAAATCCACCTAAAAAAATCTAGGAGCTGCGGTGGCTCAAGTGGTTAAGACGCTGAACTGCAGGCCGTGGAAGGTCGGTAGTTCAGCAGTTCGAGACCCGAGTGTGCCGCATGTCGGAGTGAGCTCCCGTCTCTGGTTCCAGCTCCTGCCAACCTAGCAGTTCGAAAGCGAGAAATTGCAAGTAGATAAATAGGTACCACTCCGGTGGGAAGGTAACGGCGTTCCATGCGCCTTGGTGTTTAGTCATGCCGGCCACATGACCACAGAAACGTCTTCAGACAGTGCTGGCTCTTCGGCTTTGAAACGAAGATGAGCACCGCAACCCTGGAGTCGGACTCGACTGGCTTTTGAGCAAGGGAACCTTTACCTTTTTAAAATCATCTAAAAAACAGTTCAAATATAAACAATTTAGTCTCATAAAGTGCTTGGCGATATTAGTTATTTGCATGAGTAGGCAGGCAAAGGTCTAACTAAATATTCTGCTCCATGACCTTCCTGACACGAGCGGCGGCACAGGCTGTAGATGTCAAAGCCAAGGGCCGGGGCTCTATAATCAAGATTGTTGGTGATAATGCTGTGTTTCGGGGCATTTGCGGGCTGTGTTCCCCCCAGCCACCTGGCTGCCAGTGGGGAGGAGCCCACAAAAGCGAGGGGAACCCCACCTGGACCGGACCGGGAGGCTGGCAACCCTACTGGGGTCTGGAGATCAGCTGTAACGGAGAGTTCCAGGCCCCACCTGGAGGTTGGCAACCCTCCCAAATATGCCCAGGCAGACAGATGACTCATGGAACACTAAGAGAGTTATGCTTGAAACAGAGTCTGTCAGGGCAGGTTAAACTACTTCCAGGGTCACAGGAGTTCCTACAGAGCGTCTTATTCTTTGGGCTGGCACCAGCCCCATAGCTAGCAACTTTTTGCTGGGGGGCAATTTTTTGCTCAGGGGGGCAGCCATTATATGTCTGTATGGAGCTCCGCACATTCCCCCACCCCTGGGACCAATGTTCCCTCTAAGCTGTGGAGTCCTGCGAGCAAAAATTCTACTTTGTGAGCGACTGGCATTAAAGTTGTGAGGGAGCGATTTGGCTGCTGCATAAATTAGTTTGCTCTGGAGCCCTCCTTCCTGAGCGGAGACAGAAATGTGTGAGCTGGAGGCTAAAAAACTGTGAGCTAGCTCACACTAACTCAGCTTAGAGGGAACACTGCCTGGGACTGTGTTGGTTCAGATGGGCCTGATCGACTAGTTTGACCAGGAGATGGTCTTGTGAGATCGGACCTGTGATCCCACGCAGCCCCTGTTTCACCAACAGGCACGTAGCTACTGTGGAGCTCGGGGGGAGGGGAAGACAAGGCTCAAGGTGGGCCCCTGGAGGAAATGTTAGGGGGCCAGGCCCCACAGGCCCCACATTAGCTACGGGCCTGGCTGGAACCAGAGTTAACGTGCGAAGCCCTGAGCCACACGGAGAAGCTCACATGGCCAGTTCTCACTGTAATTTATTTTATTAATTTATTTATTACTTTAGATTGGTATCCCGCCTAGCCGGAGCAAACTGGCTCAAGGCGGCATACATGATAAGATAGATAAAACAATAAATACCTTAAAACTGACATGATAAGCCCCTCCCACATGGCTTGGGACTTCTCACGTTATCTTAGTGGGAGAGAACTGGGTGTCGTGGTCCCCCCCCCCCCAGAATAACACAAGAATCTCCTCCAAGTTCAAGGCTAAAAATACAAACTTAGGTCGCTGTCTTCCCTTGCCTATTAACAGAGTAACACTATAACACAATAAAAACAGCCGACTATGCAATTCCCCTCGGTTCCTCGGCTAAACCCTTCAGTCACCGTGCTCGGGTTTCTGAAAGCTTTGTTCCTTGACAGGGTATTGTAAAGAAACCAGCTGTTTCAAAAGAGATACTGGAGTCACGCAATTAGTTTCTTAATGTGCTTTTGTCGTCGGATTAGCCGACAATCAATGGCAACCGCAACACAATCACAATGAAACACGGGCTCAGGCATTGTGGGCGTAACAAAAACATGGCTGTTAAGGGTTCCGGGTCCTATGTGGCAATGTCCAATCTGTCTAATATGTGCAAGGAAAAAATTGTTTAAGGCAGTTGGCGTGCTATATCCTCCACTGTTTGCACAATTTGTTTATTCGTTTGCTTACTAAAAGATCGACACCCCGCCTTTCCATTGTGGGTCATTGTGGCCGCTGGCCGCTCCAAATTAAAAGGTTCCAGAATAACAGAACCCCATTCAACCCACCTCCACTCCAAGAAAATGATTGCCCGTTTGCGTCCCATTACATCCCTCATTGTAGTACCTTCTAAAAGCCTGGAGGTAGCATCCTTCTGGGATAAAATAATAGAAGAAATAACCATCATAACCAAAATCAAGATAGACAAATCCCCGGAAGCTCTGCTTTTAAATCTCAGAGAGGAAAATGCTCTCTCTAATACACAAAGGAAAAGAATCTCTCTATTACTATTTGCAGCCAAAACCACATTAGCAGCCACATGGAAATCCACGAGTAGGCTCAATGTAAACCTCTGGTACAAAAAGCTATGGAACCTTTATATAATGGAGAAAATCTCAGATACTCTGAAACAAAATCTATCTAGAGGTGGTCAGAATGACATTGTATGTGTATGGTACCCCATACTAGTACATCTATCTACCAAAGAAACAGTACCTGATGTAATAAACACTCTGCATCTATGGTAATTTTCAAACTGTATAATACTGACAAACTGTACGAAATGTATGAAACCACTGAGAGCTGACTATGCTCATGCTTACCTTGTAAATCTTTGCTGTTTATGAAAAAGAATAAAAATTATCTGTTAAAAGCTTCTAAGGATGGTGTCTTCCTTACCTCTTTAGGAAGCCCATTCCACAGGGGTGGGGGAGGTTCCTATTGAAAAGGAACAGGCTCTGGGAGATGCCAGGCGGGTAACCACATAGGAAGAGGCAGCCAGAAGGTGGCATCTGGTAGACAGGGCTGTCAAGTCGCAGGTGACTTATGGCGACCCTGTACAGTTTTCAGGGCAAGAGGTGGTTTCCCATCGCCTCCCTCTGCATCACAACCCTGGACTTCCTCAGTGGTCTCCCATCCAAGTACTAACCAAGGCTGACCCAGCTTAGCTTCCGAGATCTGACAAAATTGAGCTAGCCCGGGTACACAGGGGCCTATGGAAAGACAGTGGCTGAATTCACACTAGAGCTGCCTCGATGTTGCGCCGCTGTTTGCCCCGATACTATTGGTCAATTTCACACCCGAAGCCGCGGGGCTGTATTTGACCTGCGGCTTCGCCCGATTTCCTCCGCAGTTTTGTGATCCTCAAAAAACAGGATCACGAAACTGTGGGGGAAATCGGGCAAAGCCCCCAGTCAAAATGCAGCCCCGCAGCTTCGGGTGTGAAATTGACCAATAGTATCGGGGCAAATGGCGGGGCAACATCAAGGCAGCTCTAGTGCGAAATCAGCCACAGTCTTTCAGATGTGTGGGTCCTAGGCCATCTTTTACGGTCAAAGACAACCCCTTGAATTGAATTCAGAAACAAGCTGGCAGCCAATGCTGCAGTTTTAAAATAAGTGAGTAGTGTTCCCATCAGCAACCCCCTGTAGTAACTGGGCAGCCACATTCCGAACCTGTTGTATCTTCCAGGTTGTCTTCAAGGGCAGACCCACACAGAGCATTTTACAGTAGCCCAACTGCAACGTTACAGAAGCATGGTCTTGCATGGCCAGATAGGCTGAGATAAAGGGGAGAGTGGAGTAATCAGTGGAGCTGAAAGAATAAACTCGTGGCCAAAAAGCCAGCCTGCTTTTCAGACAGCAAGGCTGTGCCCATGTGCATTCACACATGCTTAAGCTGCTTTGATGTAGTGGTTAAGTGTGTGGACTCTAATCTGGGAGAACTGGGTTTGATTCCCCACTCCTCCACTTGAACCTGGCTGGATGACCTTGGGCAAGCCATAGTTCTGTCAGAGGTGTTCTTGAAAAAGAGCAGTTTCTGTCAGAGCTCTCTCAGCCCCACCTACCTCACAGGGTGTCTGTTGTGGGGAGGGGAAGGGAAAAGAGATTGTAAACCGCTCTGAGACTCCAAGTGAAGGGCGGGGTATAAAGCCCATTTCTTCTTCTTCTTCTTTTTACAGGGATGTGCATAAAATAACCAGTAATGAGTAGCTTTGGCTTCCGAGTGAAGGGTGGGATGTAAAAACCAGCTCTTCTTCTTCATCCCCAAACTCTGCCCTCCCCAGGATCCACCCCCCCCAAATCTCCAGGAATTTCCTAGTCCAGAGCTGGCAACCCTAATTACAACCTATCTCCGGACTACAGACATCAGTTCCCCGCAAAGAAAATGGCTGCTTTGGAGGGTGGGCTCTATGGCATTGTACCCTGCTGAGGTCCCTCCCCAAGTCCTCCCCTTCCCAAGATCCACCCCCCAAATCTCCAGGAATACCCCAGTCTGGAGTTGGCGACTGCAGCTAACAGGCTGCCATTATGTTTTGAACGAACAGCGAGGAATTACCATGAAATGTAATCAAGGATACATGGAAGAGAGCAGACTCCAAAGCACAACAGGATTTATTAATACACATATCAGACCAGATATAATACATTATTTTTTTCTATGGAGTTTTCATCTAGTTCAAATAGAATTAGAAAGATTACATATTGACATCGGCATGTTGTACAGCAGATCCCTAGATGTGAGTCCTTTCCTAAAATAGGATGTAGAAGAACTAGAGCTATCAGAGACATGTTGGTCCACACAGACTCACGAGTAGAGAGAACCCCACCAAGGAGAGTAGGACACTACAAATGAAAAAGATGCATAAGATGTATTCAGTCGTTAGAGGTGCAGGCATTTATACATCCAAATAATGGCTGGATATTTCAATTCGCACATTTCTCAGATTGTGGATCAAGTGGTGTGGTTTATATTTTGATTTGCCCATGTAAATTACTGTACGTTGGTATGACTACTTGTTCAATACATGTACGTATAGTAGAACATTGTTATGCTATAAAGAAGGGGGAGTTAGTTACCCCTTTGGTTACATTTTAGGGCTAAGAACCATAGACCATTTGACTTTAAATATTAAGTCACAGGGAAATTGATTAGAATAACCCACTGTACCTCTAAGAGTTTTTTGATCTATTGAACATGTGAGAGGCTTGCAGCTGTATCTGGTAAATTATCAGTAAAGTTTTTTCATTACATGCTTTTGAATGTGTATATAATTGCCCTCCTAGTGTGATTATTTTATGATTGCTTAATTGAAGCTTGAAAATGCATTGATGCACTTTATCTGGAATTGTACGGTTGGTGAGTTTTGCTATTATATATTACAAATATTATTTTGTTGGATTGATGGCTGGCAGTGTAATTAATCTTTAGATAAGAGTAACTCTGATGAAGATTGACTCGAAGCAGGAATGGAGCCGGCAACCTATCTAATCTTTTCTGAAAGATGAGTTCTGAACTGGATTTGTTACTGCTCATCATATCTGAAAAAGGAGTTGTAAACAGTGTTCCCTCTAAGCTGAGTTAGTGTGAGCTAGCTCAGTTTTTTAGCTTCCGGCTCACACACTTTTGTCTTAGCTCAGGAAGGATGGCTCCAGAGCAAACTAATGTATACAGTAGCCAAATTGCTCGCTCACGACATTAATGCCAGTGGCTCACTAATGTTAGCCGAATTGCTCTAATAAAAAAAACAACCGGTACAGTTACTTTTATCGGGATTCTTCCGTCTATGTTTACGGAGGATGGCACTGTTTCCGAGGTTCCCAATGAAAGACTGAGGCAAATGTCCTTCATAATAATAATAATAATAATAATAATAATAATAATAATAATAATAATAATAATAATAGTTTGCTGACACACTTCACTCAAAAACATACAACAATCACAGCACAAGAACTAAGAAATTAAAATAGAATAATACAACACAGTTATGGTGGTTGATGCTCTGGGTTATAATTACCTAGCTGCAACTGCGTGGCTCCAAACTTCTAGTGAGGGTTTAAGGATGGGGAGAAAATTAGAAAAGAATGGCAAATGGACTCAGACCAGCTAAGACCATGTACCAAAGAGACTCTAGCTGTGCACTACTAGAGCGTAAAGAAGGACAGGTGGGCTGTGGGATAGAAAGCTAGACTAAGAGGTAAAGCAGGTTTTATAGAGGGCGTCGTTTGAGAGCGATGGGGGTAGCAGGATCCCCGACAAGAGGTCAAGAAGACAAGAGGGGATGAAGAGCTCAAGAGAGCGAACTATGGGTGCATTCTTGATTATATCTACGGGGATCTAGAAGAGGAGCTGGGTTCAGGGGACCTCCCCTATGACACAGTGTTCTGTCATAGCCAAAAGGTCAGTGATTGGCTACTGTATTCCTCTGGGTGAGCCAAGAAACTGGAGGGCAATTTGAGATCTAGTTGCTAACTCAATCAAGACACCAGGGCTAGGGGTATTAGTATGCAGATGGGTGACTCATGTCCATGCGGCCGGGCTGAATACCGGGTCTTTGTGAGTACGTGCAGCTTCGTTGGTGTGAAGAGGGAGGGGGCCATGGAGGTAGGTGACCATGCGGCTGGTTTGAAATTGTGTTTTGTGCTTTCTGCGACCATGTGCGTTGATCTATGGCGTGCACTGGACACGGGAACACCTCAGGAGTAGAAAGCATTGGGAAACACGGTCTTCGGTAGGCACTCTCAGCGGGCGCTCTCAGCATGTCAGTTTCAGGCACAGTCCTTTGTTTGCACACTTCATCAGGTACAGTATAACACAGTCCATAACAACACCATAGCAGGCTTGCTGGCTTACACTAAGTAGAATTTTTGCTAACAAGATTCCACAGCTTAGGAGGAGCATGGGTTGTATACTGGATTTGTTACGGCTCATCTTATCTGGGAGAGGGGTTGTGAACTGGATTTGTTATCATCTTACTAATCTCGTCTGAAAAAGGAGTTGTGAACTGGATTTATCATTACCTTAGGGTTCTCTCCCACTGGAAGAAATATGTGGACCTGCTAGACTTGATGTGTCATTTTTGAAGAGGGAAACCTTTGAATTTTGATGGCTTGATATACATGTTTGTTATTTAACAATAGTTATTGATATGTCTTAATAAATTGCTGTTATTAGTCCTACATTTGCACCCTACAGCCACACACGTTGCACTTTGTTTACAGGTCTGTTAGCGGCTGAGCTATTGTCTTCATTGTTTGCAAAAGTTTTCTGACCACCTTGAGTGGAAAACTCCAGACAGAGAACGAAGGCTGCCAAGCCATGTTTGCTCACCTTTCTTGACCTCTGGCCATTCCAAGACAGTTCTGCAGGACTGCATTTGAGAAACTTTCAAAGAATGTCATCATGAAACTTGCAGTTGTGGAAATGGACATTTTTGTTGTGGGGTATCACAGGCCAGTACTCTTTGTACCGGATATAAAGCAGCGAGATCCAGTGGTTGGCGTTTTGGGTAGATCAGGCAAGTGGAGAGGAACCTATTTACTGACTTTGATCTCGGTAGCAAATTACTGTTAATATTCTAAAAGCGGTACTTAGGGATGCCAACCTCCAGGTGGGACCTGGGGATCCCCTGGAATTACAGCTTATCTCCAGACTATAGAGATCCGTTCTCTTGGAGTGAGTGACGTAGCATGCTTGGACATTGGAGGGTACGACATCCATCTAAGTGTGTACAGATGTTATCTCCTTGAATGGGATGCCTCTCTTTGTCTTAACCTGGGAGGTGCCCTCTGACCCCTCCTCTCTCTCTCCCTTCGTCCTCTCACTCTCTACACATGGCCTTCCCTGGACACACATCTCTCTGCAGGTCTCTCCTGTAGAGACAATGCCCTTATACTCCCATGCATATGATGCCGGACAGGCTGGCCATTTGTGATAGGGAAAGGACTCTTTGGAGTAGGCTTCTTTCTCCAAAGAGTTTCCCCCAGATGCGAGAGCATCCCCAGGAACCCCCAATGATGTGCTAATGTTACTTCTGAGTGCATGGGGAGTGACTGTCAGCATGGTGGGATTCTGTTGATGTGCCCCCCCCCCAGTTGAGAGCCAGTTTGGTGTAGTGGTTAAGTGCGCGGACTCTAATCTGGGAGAACCGGGTTTGATTCCCCACTCCTCCACTTGCACCTGGCTGGATAACCTTGGGCAAGCCGTAGTTCTGATAACAACTGTTTTTCAAAAAGGGCAGTTTCTGTCAAGAGCTCTCTCAGCCCCACCTACCTCACAGGGTGTCTGTTTGGTAAGGGAAAGGAGTTTGTCAGCCGCTCTGAGACGCCTTTGGGTAGTGAAGGGTGAGGTATAAATCCAATCTCCTCCTCCTCCTCCTCTTCTTAGTCTTCTTTGTCTTCTTTGTCTTCTTTGTCATCATCGTCTTCGTCGTCTTCGTCGTCTTCGTCATCTTCGTTTTCGTCACCCACCCACCCCGCTGGCCAGCTTAGTGGCATCACAGAGCGCTCTTTGGCGGCAGGGGAATCCCCTGCCTATAATGGAGGCTTAGCAAGACCGTAGCTACAGTGGGGCTTTTTTGGGCTCCATTTCCCTTCTTGAAGGCACAGCCCCACAAATTCCAATCCTGAACACCCCTATTTTTATTTATATATTTTCTTTTAAAACATTTAAAAGATTATTTCAGGCACATGAACGCATTGCACCGATCCACTGGCGAGCTGCACCTGGCTGCTTCTGGTGGCAGGGCACCCCTCGGTGGTCCCTGGCAGACTGGGCTGCCCAGCTGCTTCCCCCATGGTGCCCGCCTCGCATGCCCCCTATGTCACCCAGCTGGTGGCCTTCAAGGTAAGGGGGGGGGAGAGGAATGGAAATTCGCCTTGGCCCAGCAGTCTTCCTCTGGAAAGTGACGGGCTGCTGCCTCGAAGAAGGCACAGATCAGAGCCAGAGGGGGAGAGACTGCTTTGCCAGAGCAGAAGAAGAAGAGGACGAGATTGGATTTATACCCCGCCCTTCACTACCCAAAGGTGTCTCAGAGCGGCTTACAAACTCCTTTCCCTTCCCCTCCCCACAACAGACACCCCCTGTGAGGCAGGTGGGGCTGAGAGAGCTCTGAGGGAACTGTCCTTGAGAGAAAAGCTCAGATGGAACTAGGACTTGCCCAAGCTCATCCAGCCAGGTACAAGTGGAGGAGTGGGGAATCAAACCCGGTTCTCCCAGATCAGATTCCACGCACTTCACCACTACACCAAACTCCTCCGCTGCCTCCTGCCTCCCCATTGGCCTCCTTCAGATCTGAGCCCGGTTACCTCTTCCTGAGCCCTGCCTCATTTTTGGCAGCCCGTCCCCTGGCTGGAAAACTTTGTTTCCCTCCTCCACGTCCTGCCTTTGCTGCCCTCCTTGCTTTCCCAGCTGGGGGAGCCTTAGGCAATGCTGCCCTCTTCCTCCCTCCCTTGCCCCGCCTTGTTCCTGCCCCCCTAAAAATTTTAAAGCCCCCTGAAAAAAATAAAATCCTAGCTGTGGGCCGTGGGCCTGGTAACCCTAGCTCCACACCCTTCTAAGCCCATTAGCTTTGAAGCATCTATCTATCTATCTATCTATCTATCATCTATCTATCATCTATCTATCATCTATCTATCATCTATCTATCATCTATCTGTCTGTCTGTCTGTCTATCATCTATCTGTCTGTCTATCATCTATCTATCTATCATCTATCTATCTATCATCTATCCATCTATCATCTATCTCTATCCATCTATCATCCATCATCTATCTGTCTGTCTGTCTGTCTGTCTGTCTATCTATTCGATTTATACCCCGCCTTCCACGCCGAGACAGGCTCATAAAATGCATATATAAATACAATTAGAATCCGTCCTAAAAACAAAAAGCATCCTATTGCACTGCTAGGAAGCCATCCTCAGCAGGTCTTCTCTGAAGGAAGTCCCATGTTAGGGAGTGGAGCTTCTTCCCAGGGAAGTGTTTTTGGGACTGCGGCCTTAATCACCCACCATTACTCTGTGGATTCACAGGACCGGGTCCAGTGGAAATGGGATGGGCTGTTCGAGAAACTTCTAGCTTCACACACTGTCAGTTCGACACTAGCTATTAAAGAACATTAATTTTTGCCCCCTGGCCATTGAAGTTTACTATTGTTATGTTTGAACCTGATACTTAACATTGAAAATGCTCTGTTATTAAGGGTGGGGGGGAGGGGAGGGAGAATAATCCACTTCTTCGATTTCAGAGAGACGGGCTGCAGGTCTTAAGAGGCTTCGGAGGGTGTTTGGAACAACCCGTTATTGTGTGTGCAGCCTAATTCTTTGGTGAGAAGAATACGAGCAACCCTTAATGACAACCCTTGCGCAAGAGCACCCTGTGATATAGTACTTGGATGGAGCAACAACTACATTTGAAGCCAAGGGCTGAGTCGGGGGGGGGGGCTCTTCTTGTGCGTGAGAAGCTCGCAGATCCCCTGAGGTTACTTCATATAACTCTACGCCAGCAGGTAGCTTCTTGCCAGAGCAATCGTGGCATCGGCGCCTGGAGCAAGTGGAGGTGGTTGACAACCTGTTTGAGTTTCAGAGGAACCCTTCTGCGAATGATATCAGTTTTTAATTCGCTCTCCCGGTTTCTGGGGCTGGCTCCTTTAGTCTTTACGTGGCTCCGTACGGAAGGCAGCCACGGGTGGGGCACGGAGGGGAACGGATCGGTATTACGGTTATTGTTCCCCCATGTAAATGAGGAACTGCTGAAGGATTGGCCGGATGCAGCTCTTGTTTTCCTGTTCTGATAATTCAGGACAAATCTTTGTGTTGCTGAAAAAAATTCAAAATAAACATAAAATTACAAGGACGCGGGGAAGTATAAAAACCCAATAGGGGAAAAGGAGGGGAACAAAACCTTAAACCAAAACAAATGAATTAAGAACCTGAAAAGTTAAATGAATACAAATTAGGGGGCCCAATGTTAAAATCAATAAATATGCAACATAAATATTACAACGCATACAAAAATGCACGTGTTTATTACAAATTGGTTTAACAACCATTATCAGCCCAAATATAGCTTCAGTATGAATTTCAAATAATGCAATATGCACTCTTAGGACCTTTGAAATTCTCACTGAAGTTATATTTGGGGCTATAACGGTTTTTAAACCATTTTGTAATAAATACATATTTTTTGTATAACTTGTAATATTTATGTTGTATAAGGGCCCCGGTCACACGAAAGGCTTTGGGCTGGGAGAGGGACGGATTGGGGGCGCAGCAAATGGGCGCAATCCCACCGTAACATCTGGGAAACGTTGCGCACTCGTCCCTGATCCAGCCCTTCCGGCCGAAAATCCGCATCTAAACTAAACCACCTCCTGAGGAGGTCTAACCTGAACGGACGCGGCAAGCGCGGACATGGGATCGCTGGCGCGTCCTTCTGCCGGCGCATCCCCGGTTCCTGGCCAAACTGCGCATGCATGCGCAGCCGGCTGCCTTGGTCTCCCGACTGTGGCTTCCTCCCCGGCATCTGATCGTACCGGGGAGCAACGGCGCCGCGGCTCATGGGATCCGTGGGATCCCGCCGCGGCGTGTCTATTTTGGTGCGGCTTTAAAAAGCCGCGCTTTGCCGGTGTTTTTCCCCCCCCGTGTGGCAGGGGCCATAGTATATCTATTGATTTTTAACACTGGGCCCCCTAATTTGTATTCATTTATCCTTTTGGGTTCTTAATTC
Source organism: Gekko japonicus (assembly GCF_001447785.1). Lineage (NCBI taxonomy): Eukaryota > Metazoa > Chordata > Lepidosauria > Squamata > Gekkonidae > Gekko > Gekko japonicus. The sequence continues at coordinate 245,277 of NW_015163105.1, read as the reverse complement.
AGTATAAATATCCAAACTAAATGCATTTAAAATAAATTTGACTATGGGAATCTTCTGCTAGGGTTGCCGTTGGGGTTACCAGCTCCTTTTCGGGAAAAACCTGGAGATCTGGGAAGGGTAGGGTTGGGGGGGGGGACCTCAGGTGGGTACAAGGCCATTGAGCCCAGCCTCCAAAACAGCCATTTTCTCCAGGTGAACTGATATTGGCCATCTGGAGATCAATTGTAATAGTGGGAGCAGGGCCGGCTCACCCACTAGGCGAACTAGGCATTCGCCTAGAGCGCCGGGCCCTGGATGGGGCACCAAGCTGTGACTCCCCCCCTCCTCCCCCCCTTTGGTGGTGGCTGTGGCGGGGGGGAGGAGGCGGTGGTGGCAGGAGCAAAAGGGTGGCTGGCTCCAGAGGGCTCCAGGTTTCCAGGCCCCACCGGGAGGTTGGCATCTGCGCCATAAGGAAGCCTCGCCTAGGGCGCAGAAACACCTCGAGCCGTTCCTGAGTGGGAGATTCCCAGGTGCCACCTGGAGGTTGGCAACCCCATTTCCTGCCTATAGTCACTCTTCTTAGTTCAAAACTGGTTATGATGAATCCACTATCGTGGGTTGTTCAGGAAACCCAGACTAGTTCTGATGGGAAGCTGGTCTTCCTTTGGAGCTTTGTCTCTCCAGAGCTCATACCCTGGAAAGCCTCTTGGTCTCCCAGGTGCTCCTGGATTCAAATCTAGCGGAGAGCCAGTTTGGTGTAGTGGCTCAGAGTGGCGGACTCTAATCTGGAGAACCGGGTTTGATTCCCCACTCCTCCACATGCAGCCAGCTGGGTGACTTTGGGTCAGTCACAGTTCTCTTAGAGCTGTTCTCTTAGGAGCAATTCTCTCAGAGCTCTCTCAGGCCCACCTACCTCACAGGGTGTCTGTTGTGGGGAGGGGAAGGGAAAGGAGTTTGTAAGCCGCTCTGAGACTCCCTTGAGTAGTGAAGGGCGGGGTATGAATCCAATCTCTTCTTCTTCTGTTCTGCTGCAGACCAACATGGCTACACTCTACAACAGTCTTCCTTGGTTGTGAAATGGTTTATCTCTGGTGATCATTACCAATGCTCCCTCTCAGCTGTGGAGTCTTGTGAGCAAAAATTCTACTTTGTGAGCCACTGGCATGAGAGTTGGGAGCGAGGAATTTGGCTACTGCGATAATTAGTTTGTTCTGGAGCCATCTTCCTGAGCGAAGACAAAAGTCTGTGAGCTGGAGGCTAAAGAACTGTGAGCTAGCTCACACTAACTCAGCTTAGAGGGAACACTTTTTTATTTATTTATTTTATTTACATTAGACTTGATATCCCGCTCTTGTCCCATGACTAGGGTCTCAGAGCGGCTTACAGGGTTTCTGGTGCTAATCACCTGTGTTCCTAGCTAGGGCCACAATGTATGAAGGGGGGGTGGGACAACCTACCGGCACCCCCTCTGTGGTGGCTATTGCTGTTTCTCTGTTGGCTTGGCATGGGCGGGTCTCCTGGTCCAGCGGGTTGTTCTTTCTCTGGCGTTCTCTGGTGTCTCCGGAGTTCAGTGGTGGCGATCTCCTCAGGCGCGCAGCTCCGCCTACTTTCCGGCCCGGCCACGTCCTTTCCGGCTCCGCTGAGCCGGAACTCAGCATCTGCGCACGCCCCTTTCTTCTCTCTTCACGGCAGCCCTCGGTGTACTCCTTCTCCGCCAGGGATCGCTCAAACGCGCACCTTGCCTTGCTCGCCGCCGCCTTGCTCGCCGCACCACCAATGCCGTCCATGCCAGGATCGCCGCCGCCATTGTTGCCGCCACTGCCGCCGTCTCTGCTATCTCCGCCATCTTCAGCCGACCACACAGGGTGCCCCCCACCCCTCTAAGGGTGGGTACCCATTTACCTACTTGCAATTAGGTTGCTTTCGAGACCGCTGGGTAGGTGGGAGCTGGGACGAAGGTCGAGAGCTCACCTCGACCGCGGTGGTACTCGAACAGCCATAGTAGCTGCTCGGGTGATGTTACTGTGCAGGCCTGCGCCACCGCTCCCTGTTTGACTGATCGTTACTATATGATTCTGTTACGTGAATCGTTTCCTAAGATTCATTTATGCTAACGGTTGTTTCAGTTAATTGGATCAACCTCCTGGAAGAGTTCACGCGCATTCTTCCCTGCTAAAAGCTAGTGAATTCACTTCGTCATATCCCTCGTAGGTGAATTGAATGTTAGAGGCTCTCGGTTGTTGGGAATAAAGGGCATGTCCGCATACTCTAGATCACTGTGTATGACCCGTATGGGAGGGTAGTTGCATTTTCTACAAAAGAAAAGAAAGCCACTGTAGTTTCAATGGGGCTTTTCATACGCTGCAGAAAAATATGTTCCCGCTGTTTTTTTTTTACGGGTCTTTGAGGGCAAATCCTAACTGCTTTCTAAGTCCATTGAAGTCAAGGGTCTTAGAAGGGCATAACTCTGCTTTGGGTTTATCTTTCCTGCCAGGGCTCTTTTTGTAGAAAAAGCCCAGCAGGAACTCATTAGCATAATAGGCCACACCCAACAACAGGAACTCATTAGTATATTGGGCCACACCCCTGACAGCACAGCACATTAGCACATTAGGCCGCACCCCCATGTTACCAGAAGTGTGGTCATCCAGCCACACCCAACTTTTGCCTGTTATTCTGTTTACCTTGTTTGTTGTCAAAACCCAGGGTCTTTTTTTGTAGCAGGAACTCCTTTGCATGTTAGGCCACACACCCCTAAAGTAGCCAATCCTAATGAGTTCCTGCTGTTGGGTGTGGCCTATTAGGCTAATGAGTTCCTGCTGGGCGTGGCCAACTTGAGAGCCGTTCCTGTGCGTTCCTGCCCAAAAATAGCCCTGGTTCCTGCTACAGTTGCCAGCAGGCCTGGAGAGGAACGTCTTGTCACAGAGGCTTATGTGGAAATAGGAGCAGCTGAAGCTTTTCATGGCACAGAGGGAAGTAAAATCACCTGCCAAATAACGTCCCATGAAGCCTCTGTTAACAGGGCAGGGTGTTTTTCTTTCCTCCAGGTTGTTGGCAACCTAACATCTTCTTCTCACACTTCTGACTGTGTTTACATCTGTCGATCAGCCCTGGTTCATCAACGGATGTGTTAAAGCATTTAACAGAATGGGTATCCTTATGGACTCTCACTGTGCAGTTATTACAAGAATCGAACATCTACCCTACACTGGTGGGTAGCGGGCCTAACCCAGGGGAAGTTAGCCATGCCTACATTCTACTGAAGTCAGTGGGAATTAACTAACCCAGCCCAGCAAGCACGGGGAGATCTGTGGGGAGGAGCCCATAGCTCAGTTGTAGAGCATCTGCTTGGCATGCAGAAGGTCCCAGGTTCAATCCCCGGCCTCTCCAGTTAAAAAAGACCAGGCAGTAGGTGATGTGAAGGACCTCTACCTGAGACCCTGGAGACTTGCTGCCAGTCCGAGCAGATAACACTGACCAGGAGTCATTTAGTATAAAAAGAGGTGCAGGTGCTCATTAGCATAACTTATTTGCATATGCCACGCCCCCTGACATCACTGGAACTGTGTCAGAAGGCAACACCCACCGCTCAGGCTCCACTGGACTGTTTTGGATTGCTAGCTATTGGAGGAACGTGCAGATCTGTCCCTGCAGAGGAGGGAGAGTTTGTACCTGAATAAAACTTGGTCTTAAAGGTGCCACTGGACTGTTTTGGACCATGGGGCCAGGGGGGAGCTCTGCAACTTACCTGGCTGCTTCTTGCTCTGCCTGAGGGCTGCTGGGAGCAGGGGGTGGGGCTTGTTGCATGTGGCCGCCCCCTGGGCTCTTTACTGCCAGAGGTCCGCTCCTGTGCGCTCCTGCAGGATATGACCCCTGACACTTACCTTGATGGACCAAGAGTCTGATTCAGCATAAGTCAATTTTATGTGTGTTCATGTGTGAATGCCAAACAGATGCACATGCATATTTGGGTATAAAATATTGACTCACGCTGGGTCGCACAGCAATGATGAGCATGAATTAAATATGGAAGAGCAAGGACATCAGCCTGGCAACCAAATGCCGATTACTCTGTGCTGTTGTGTTCCCCATAGTAACCTATGGCTGCGAAAGTCGGGCCATGAAGAAGCAAGACAGGAGGGAAATCGACTCATTTGAGCTGTGGTGCTGGAGAAGGCTCCTGCGCATTCCTTGGACAGCAAAGGTGACAAACAAGCAAGTGCTGGAGCGCATAAAATCAGACATGCCACTGGAAGGAAAAAAATCACAAAACTGTGACTGACTTATTTCGGCCATGTCATGTGGAAGAACTCACTAGAAAAAGCAATTATGCTTGGATTGGTTAGCGGCAAAAGGAAACCGGGCCGCCAAGGAACCCGGTGGCTAGACACCATAAAAGTCAACACCAGCCTGAGCATGGAACGACTCAAAGAAACAGCACAAGATCAGATTAATGAGGAGAGAGCTGGCCCATAGAATTGGTGCGGTGGCGCTGTTGTTGTTAGATCTGTCGGCCGCATTTGATATGGTCGACCACCAGCTGCTGGTCCACCGCCTTGCCGACGTGGGGATCCAGGGGCTCGCCCTTCAATGGCTTGCCTCTTTTCTCCAAGGTCAGGGACAGAGGGTAGTGCTGGGGGAGCAGCAGTCCCGGAGGCATCTGCTTGAATGTTGAATGCCTCAGGGGGCAGTACTCTCCCCGATGCTATTTAATATATATATGCGCCCTCTCGCCCAGATTGTCCGGAGGTATGGGCTTGGGTGTCATCAATATGCAGATGACACCCAGCTCTATCTGATGCTGGGCAGCCAATCGGACTCCAACCCAGAAGATCTTCAACGGGGCCTACAGGCCGTGGCTGGGTGGCTCTGGCTGAGCCGGCTGAAGTTGAACTCGGCGAAGACGAACCGTGTCCAATTTCCTGAAGTGTGAAGTAATATTAATTGGGGTTCCATAGGTAAGCTGGTTTCTCTTCAGATTGCATAAATCTTTTGCCAGAGTAGTCTACCTGGGCGCAGAAACCTTAATGGAAAAACCCATTCCGTATTTTCTTTGTAATTTTGCAAGCCCAGAAGAGCCTCCTGCTAAATCAGGCAAAGACAAGACGGAGGGAGCTGGGAACTTCAGCAGCCTCAAGCTTCAAAGGGTGAGGACAGGAGGGGGAGGAGGGGGAAGAAAAGAGCCACCAGCCTGATTAAAGCCATGGGCGGGCCTTACGTTTGACACCCCTGGCTTAGAGTGACTCAAAGAGGATGAGTCATAAGGAGGGAGAGCAGAAGGGCCTTGAAAAGTTCCCCATCCATGTTTACCACCTGTGTGTATGAGACAGAGCTGGTATTATGGTGAGCTACATCTCCTCCTCCTCCTCTATTATCTGGAGATCAGTTGCAATAGCATGAGATCTCCAGGCGCCACCTGGAGACTGGCAACCCTATCTGTAGATGGATACCCTAACCCCAATCCACTTGTACAACCAGAAACCAGTGGCCATATATTATTCATTAAGGACCTGCAGAAAACATGACTCATTCTACCTAGAACTCAGTTCTACCTAGAACTGCCAAGTCTGGGTTGGGGATTCCTGGAGATTTGGGGGTGGAGCCTAGGGAGGGTGGGGTTTGGGGAAGGGAGGGACCTCAGCGGGGCATAAAAGAGTCCACCCTCCAAAGCAGCCATTTTCTCCGGTGGAACTGATCTCTGTTATCTGGAGATCAGTTGTAATTCTGGGAGATCTCCAGGCCCCACCTGACGGCCAGCAACAAATAAATATACACTGCAAAAACCTTCTAGCAAACTAATGTGTTCTATTTATGGTCATCATTTAGTAAAGTGCATGTCCCCCTTTTTGGAAGACTTAGTGCAAGGAGAAGCGGGCTTATAATTCCAGAAACTCCCGTTGGGGCTTGACTTTTAAAACACTGATGCAAAATTGTCTGGTGGTTCGCAATCTGTATGTATTGAATGTTATTGCTTATTGAATGTAATGAATACTTATACCTGACTAGGATGAAATAATGATACACTGTGCACTTTACTAAATGATGGCCATAAATAGAACACACTCGTTTGCTAAAAGGTTTTTGCAGTGTATATTTATTTGTGACTAGACTCTCCTAACACTGCAGCTCGGGTTGCTTCACCCACCTTGAGGGCTGGCAAACCTTGTTCTGCCTCTTGTCTCCAGTGACAGTTCCTTTCTAACTCCCAGCCTCATAACTAACCGTGAAGGTGGATTAAAGAATTTCAGAAGGAGTGAATGGATAATAGATTTAGGAGGGTGTAGCTCTGTTTAGGATTATACTGGCAGTGAACTTTCACAGTGTATTTTATGCATATCTCTCTCTCTCTCTTTCTCTTTCTCTCTCTCTCTCTCTCTCTCTCTCACACACACACACACACACCATCCCCAATATTCAAATTGGAGGAGATTAAAATGTGATTTGGCAAGGCTCGCTTTTTATGGTAAAGATGAATGAAACGCCTCAGGTGCAAATAGACAAGTAGCTTCACTAAGATTATCTTCCGGGGCCAATTTCTGTGCTGCCTCGGAGTCCTGAGCTATCCTTCTTGTTGACCAGGCCTACACACTCGGGTGGCGATGGGTGGCTGGATTCTGAGGCGGTAGAACTGACTCCGTGATTTCTCTCATTATTTTTGACCTCTATCGTAGAGGATGGTGGGACGTTGTTTTCTGTTGCCCCAGAAGGTCGGACCAGAACCAACGGGTTGAAATTAGATCAAAAGAGTTTTGGGCTAAACATTAGGAAGAACTTCCAGTTTGGCCGGGGTGGGGTGGGGGTGGGTGGGGAGGTATTTGTAAATTTCCTGCAATGTGCAGGGGGGGGGGTTGGACTTAGATGACCCTGGAGGCCCCTTCCAACTCTATAATTCTATAATTTTTTTCCTTCAAGGAGCTCCAGGCAGTATATGTGGTTCTCCCTGCCACCATTTCATCTTCACAAGAAGCCTGTAAGGGAAACTAGGTTGAGAGTGACTGTCCCAATCAAGCTGGATGGCTGAGTGAGGATTTGAACCTCCGCCACCCCAATCGGATTTTAACCACCGTACCAACCCAGCCGTCAGAATGCTCTTTATGTTAAAATCTCCTTGGACGTAGAAACAGAAAATAGGCTGGGATTAGGTAACCAGGAGGAATGGGGAGGTGCAGTGGGGTTATGCCAGTGTGCAGTATCAGTTCTGGCTCAGAACCGGAAGTGACATCATCACATCAGGGCAGCACTCTGTGAATCCCCTCAAAAAATTCTAGGGTTAAACCGTAGAGTTTGGGGTGAATCCTAGAGTGTCACCCGGACACAATGACATCACTTCCAGTTTTGCACCAGAAATGACGGCGGGCACTAGTGTGACATCAGCATGCCCCCTCAATCCCCCTCCCTCTCTGGCCTGTGAAGCAAAAAGACATAGCATCCGCAAACAGTGTGCCACACACCTGCTGTAATGCAACCTATTAAATCACCACATTCTGCTGCACATGAACACCAGATCTAATACATAATAGCAGCGGCTGTTTGGGAGAAGCAGATTATCATGACCTGAAGATTGTTATGGCAAATCATCCATGGGCAACACATCCATCTATCTGCCACACCCTGGATCCTTTGGACAAGGTGGTTTGAGGTATGGGATCAGTTCTCCTCCCCATGTTCCTTTTCCCTCATTCCATATAACTGTATGGAAAAAGTACCTTCTCCATACCAGTTTGGTGCAGTGGTTAAGTGTGCGGACTCTGATCTGGGAGAACCGGGTTTGATTCCCCCACTTCTCCACATGTAGCTACTGGTGTCAGTCACAAGTTCTCTAAGAGCTGTTCTCTCAAGGACAGTTCTCTCAGAGCTCTCTCAGCCCCACCTAACTCACAGGGTGTCTATTGTGGGAAGGGGAAGGGGAAGGAGTTTGTAAGCTGCTCTGAGACTCCAAGTGAAGGGTGGGGTATAAATCCAATCTCCTCCTCTCTTCTTCTCTTCTTTTCTTCTTCTCTTTCTTCTTTTTCTTCCTCTTCTTCCTCTTCCTCTTCTTCCTCTTCTTCTTCTTTCCATTCACTTTTATAGAATATTTCATAGATTCAGGTGGGGTAGCCATGTTGGTCTGAAGCAGCGGAACAATGTTTGAGTCCAGTGGCGCCTTTAAGACCAATGAAGTTTATTTCTAGGTATACGCTTTCGTGCACGAAAGCTTATGCCTTGAATTAAACTTTGTTGGTCCTAAAGGTGCCACTGGAATTAGAATATGCTATAGAATGTTACATTTACAGCAGCAAGAACACTTGAGTGGCCTTTGAAATCCCCTAGGGAGCAAACCTGGTTTTTTGGGCGGATGGGGGAAGAGATTGCAATTGAGAAAAGGACTGAGCTGTGGCTCCACCTCCCCCACCAGTCTGTTCTCCCCTCTCGAGTCATCGAAACTGCAAAGGGGCTGTCGAGCTACGGCTGCGTGCCTTTTCACAGAATTAATGTGTAGCTTGGCCTTGTATATCTGCTTTGGTGGCTCTCAAAATGATAGGTTTTAGTACAGAATGTAATTGCTCACTTAAGGACTAAGGTGACACTGTCTAGAAATAACACGTACAGTGATGGAGAGAGAAGCTGTAATGAGGCATAAGGTGTGTCCTTCCTCAGTTAGTGGCCAGGGGCATGTCTGAGGCAATGAGGATTTTAATTTGCTCATTGGACAGGGGAGGATGGGTGTGGCCTCATTGGTTCTCGTCTGTTCCACTTCTGGCCCTGCATGGTGCTCCCACCATTTCCGGGCAGATACGTGAAGCATCACAGTGACATAACACTGCACAACCAAACACCCCACCGCAAAGAAAAGGATGCTGTTAGTTATCTAACAGTGACTCAAGTGGTTAAGATGCTGAACTGTCGACCAGGAGGTCGGTAGTTCAGCAGTTCGAGACCCAGGCGCCGTGTGACGGAGTGAGCTCCTGTCTCTGGCCCCAGCTCCTGCCAACCTAGCAGTTTGAAAGCAAGAAATTGCAAGTAGATAAATAGGTACCACTTCGGTGGGAAGGTAACAGCGTTCCGTGTGCCTCAGCGTCTAGTCATGCCAGCCACATGATCACGGATACGTCTTTAGACAGTGCTGGCTCTTTGGCTTGGGAACGGAGATGAGCTCCACATCCCTAGAGTCAGATTCGACTGGGTTTCGAGCAAGGGAAACCTTTACCTTTACTAGTTACCTCCATGCCTGAGAGATGGATGGAGTGCAACAACAGGGTCTCCGTTGATTACTCTCAGCTTTCCACAATTCAGAAGGATACATTTACATATCAGTCCCCAATTTTGATAGATTTATTTGCTTCACCATGTTTCCCCCTGGAATTAAATCCAAACAAATGGGGACCATATAAACTTAGTTTGTTATTCCTGTTTGGTCCCTGCATCTGTTAAAAACATCTTCGTTATGTTGTATTCTAATTTGCAGCTCACCCTCTGGCTACAGATATGGACTGGTAACTTCCATTTCAATGTATCTGAAGACGTTTGCATGCACATGAAAGATCATACCTTGAGTAAAATTTTGCTGGTCTTAAAAGTGTCCCTGGACTCAATCTTTGTTCTGTTTCTTCAGCAACACGGCCACCCCACCTGAATCTGTCCGTCTGTCTAGATCCCACGGCATCCCATTTGCAGCCATTCCTTGCATACAGTTGACTGTAGGTAAGGTTGCCAAACTCCAGGTGGGGCCTAGATATTTCTCATAGTTACAAATGATCTCCAGACTGCAGTTCCCCTGGTAAAATGGAGTGTGGACTCTTTGGCGTTATATCCCTCTGAGGTTCACTGCCACTGCCACTGCCACTGCCACTGTTTCCACAGCGGCAATGGACAGTCTGCCTGAAAGTTTTCTGTATGTTTTCCCGTCAACTGCCATTTCCCCTACATTTGCTTTCTCAGTCTTACATCAGCATGGATTTTTGAGGGCTTAAAAAAAACCAACTGCTCTCACACCTCGATAGGCCAGGCTAGCCTGATCTCATCAGATCTCAAAAGCTAAGCAGGGTTGGCCCTGGTTAGTACTTGGATGGGAGACCACCAAGGAAGTCCAGGGTTGTGAGGCAGGCCATGGCAAACCACCTCTGAACATCTCTTGCGTTGAAAACCCCATGAGGGGTGACTTGGCAGCAAAACGAACCAACCAACCCTGCCCATTGCTGTAGTCAGGGGTCATTCCCTGCAGGAGCGCACAGGAGTGTTGCTCCGGCAGTAAAGAGCCCAGGGGACGGGCACATGCAACAAGCCCCACCCCCTGCTCCCAGCAGCCCTCAGTCAGAGCAAGAAGCAGCCAGGTAAGTTGCAGAGCTCCCCCTGCCCCCCCCCCCGGGCCAAACAAACCCCGTGTAAATCAGCCCAGTGGCACCTTTTAAGACCAACTTTTATTCAGGTACAAGCTCTCCCTCCTCTGCTAGGACAGATCTGCATGTCGTTCCCTCCCCCAATAGCTAGCAATCCAAAACAGTCCAGTGGCGCCTGAGCGGTGGGTGTTGCCTTCTGACACACTTCCGGTGATGTCAGGGGGTGTGGCATATGCAAATAAGTTATGCTAAGTTATGCTAATGAGCTCCTGCACCTCTTTTTCTACTAAATGACCCCTGGTCAGTGTTATCTACTCGGACTGGCAGCAAGTCTCCAGGGTCTCATGCAGAGGTCCTTCACATCACCTACAGCCCTGGTCCTTTTAGCTGGAGACTGCCAGGGATTGAACCTGGGACCTTCTGCATGCCAAGCAGATGCTCTACAACTGAGCTCTGGGCTCCTCCCCACAGATCTCCCCCTGCTTGCTGGGCTGGGTTAGTTAATTCCCACTGACTCCAGTAGGGTGTAGGCATGGCTAACTTCCCCTGGGTTAGGCCCGCTACCCACCAATGTAGTGATATAGCAATTACTGTTTTTATTTTTAAACATCCTCCCAAAGCCCTCTGGTGGTGCAGTAGGGAAAACAGTGAGCAGGAAGGAAAATTGCACTAGTAAAAGTACAGATTTTCCCTGTCCCAATGATATGCTAACAGGCTTGGACAGTTTTCTTTCCAGAAGGAAGCAGGCTTAAGAAAAAGCATACCAAGGACAAGGTAAACCTAGAAAGTGGGCACTCAGGTCCTTTCCTCCTTTGCGTGCCACGCCAGATTTTCTCAGTGTTCGCGTCGAGGTGATTTAAGTCCAGGGCAAAACAGCATCCAAATAAACCCAGGGCAACAGCAGGCTGAAACCAGGCTGACCACTGAAGGGAGGGAATGTAATCAGAGGTCATTTTGGGGGGGATTGCGGTTCCCTCGGGTGAGGTACGGGGGCGGGGCAGGCCTTCACGGGGCTTCCTTGCACTCCCGCTGGCCTTGCAGGTCAACCGCCGGGCCCCTCATGGGGCTCGGCAGTGGAACTGCAAGGCCGGCGGCGGCCGGGACCGTTGGGGGCGGGGTGTGTGGCCTTATGACACACTTCCGGCTATGTCAGGGGGTGTGGCCTTATGACACACTTCCGGTGATGTCAGGGGGTGTGGCATATGCTTATGAGTTATGCTAATGAGTTCCCCTAGCTCTTTTTCTATGAAACGACCCCTGAATGTAATGCAGAATGAGGGGTGGGAACCAGAATAAAAAGGAGGTTGAACTCAATTTCAGTGCAGAATCGCTTGGAGGACTCTGTGGTGGACATGGATTAAAAGGAGAGTGCGGAAAGGGCTTCCTGGTCTCCTCAGATCTCAGAAAGGCCTTAGAGGACGGTGTTGTGTGGATGCTCCAACAAACAACGTTCTAGTTTGGAAGCAAAGGCAGAGAAAAACATCCTTGGGGAAACATTAACCGTTTCTCCCTTGCGGCACAAGAGAGGCTATACAGGAGAGGAGAGCAAGCAGCAGCTTATTTTTGGCACAAATTATCCTCTGAGAAATTATTCATTCTCTCAATGAGGAACGATGATGTTCTTCTTTCAACAGAGAGCCCTGTTTTTCCTCAGGTATCTGTCCTTCTCATCTCAGCTGTCACTTAGCTCCGCTGCACACTCCGGAACATTCTTCTTCCTACACAATATTTTGAAGCTATGCGCTTCCCCAGCAATGGTCCCCGCCCCACTACTATGTGAGACAATTAATGTTCCCTTACGTGCTTGACTCTCACTCTTCACTTGAGCAAGGCTGGTGTGATCTGACTTGTGAGGTTATGTGACACAGGGAAGAGCTCCAAAACAGGCCACCTCCCTTCCCCTAGAGTAAATTCCTGTCTAAATAATCTTGTCTATACAGGTGTTGAGACAAGATGTTCTCAGCTGGGGAGGGGGAAGGTAGAAAGACAAAATAACGACACACCAGCTCACGTGTCAACTATTTAGCCTCATAACAAACAAGATTTATAAAAGTTAGCAAAAAAGAGGACATATTACCTTAGCTATCTAAAGACAGATTGAAAACCAGATCACTTTGTCTGTCCTAATTTGCCAATTGTTTGTGTTTCACTGTCGGAACATCCAACTTCTGCTTTTAACGTGCCAAATTCCTTCCTTTGGTATTCAGAACATACCTAACCCTTTATCTTTTGAAGCAGTTCCCAGTGTGATCGTGGGCATGTTAAAGGTGCCAAGCGTCTTGAGATCATGCATGGTATTCTAGGGTAGGTGTTCCAACACTGGCGACGAGGTTCCGGTAAGTGCCTTGATCAAGAGGTAAATGGAAGCTTCCCCTGTTGTGTTGACTGCTCAGCCGGTTGAACTCGATCTTCCGGATTATTTCGACAACAGGGCTTTGAATGTATCTGCTACACGGCCTGGCCACTGATCAAGACCCTTGTGTACTCCACCCGGTTTCCCTGCTAAATCGAAGGCAAACACCCAAGACGCTTCTCATTTAAATAAGTAACATCTGATAGAACTTCCATCTTGAAGCAGGAGAGGAATCTAAACAAGACTTGAAGGGACTGGGCTTGGTGAAAAAAGCCAAGCCAAATAATGACACCCAAAAGCAAAAACATGCTTCACTGAAACTGAATTCTCAATTCAATCATGCTGAGACAAAGGGTTATTTGTGATCTCCAGAATGAATGTGAAGTGCTTTATTTGGGTGGCTATTTGGGTGTTTTTGAATGGTTTGGTTATGTATGAATCCCGATTTAGCATGTCTTTCAACGCTGTAATCCCATGAGTATTTAGAAATACCTCAGATGGAAGATTTTTTGGGGGGGTATGGTGAGCTACCTTCCCCCCTAGAAAGTAACAAGGGCACCATTTTTTTAAACTAGTCCTTTTCCTCTACCTTAAAAAGGAGTTTGTTCTACAGACATCAGTCAAAGATAATCCTCTGCTTCACGCCATGAAGAGCTTTATCAACTGACTTGTCAATCACATAGCTGTGAAAGGGAGAGGAAGACAGGACACTGGGCTGGGTTTTTTTGCTTGATCAATTGGCACTCCTGACAAAGTGAATGCTTGCGAGACAACTCAGGTAACCCAAGGCTATGCAAGTTTACTTGTCTGTAAGTCTTGCTGTGTTCAAAAGGGCTTGCTCCCAGGTAGCTACAGTGGGGCTTTTGGGGCTCTGCCTCCTTTCTTCAAGGCACAGCCCCACAAGAATTTCTCCTGTAAATGCTTCCCCCCCCAAAAAAAAAATTATTTTAAAACATTTTTAAAAGGCATGCACTCCTTTAAGCAGTGGGGTGCTGTAGTTGACTAATTCCTGCACTGAGCAATGGGGTTGGAGTGGGTGACCTCTAGAATCCCTTCTAACGCTGTGTCAAGTGTTAGATTTCTTGACACAGAAGTCATCATCCTCACCTGCCAGCTTGTGATCAGAATTGTTGCTTAGGCTGGCGGAAGTGATTAACTTGCAGCAGCTGAGAACTGTCATCTGAAGTGGTTGACAGCTTGCAATTTAAAGATCTGTCCTGGCAACAGCTTTCTATTGTCTCAATGGCTTTTCTTTCTGTGCTGAGAACTTCAGCCCCACCAGCAGGGCTATTTTTGGGCAGGAACGCACAGGGACGGAGTTCCAGCTGGCTCCTGAGTTGGCCACGCCCAGCAGGAACTCATTAGCATAATAGGTCACACCCAACAGCAGAAGCTCATTAGGATTAGCTACATTAGGGGTGTGTGGCCTAACATGCAAAAGAGTTTCTGCTACAAAAAAAGGCCCTGGGTTTTGACAACAAACAAGGTAAACAGAATAACAAGCAAAAGGTGGGTGTGGCTGGATGAGCATGCTTCTGGTAACCTGTGGGTGCGGCCTAATGTGCTAATGAGCTGTGCTGTCAGGGGTGTGGCCCAATATGCTAACGAGTTCCTGCTGTTGGATGTGGCCTATTATGCTAATGAGTTCCTGCTGGGCTTTTTCTACAAAAAGAGCCCTGCCCACCAGAAAAAAAATTGCCCCACAAGCCACAATATCCTGACTACAGGCCTGCTCCCGGGTAGGTATACATAGGATTGCAGTCTGCATTTTAAATCATCCAGAATATCCACTGTCCCTGGTGCTATACTGACAACCACTAAGGTCTTTTCTACCCACTGTAGTGTTTTTTAGATGAATGCCTAAACGTACACATAGAATTATAATGTGACAACTCAATGTTCAAAGATGCCATACAAGCATGCATTAGAAAAGTGGAACAGGCTGTGGCCCCCTGTGGACACATTAATTCCTAGTTTCATAACAGTATGAAACTTGCGGTGCCAGTCTAAGAACACTTTCCTAAGAGGAAAGCCCTATGGAACAGTTCCAATTCGGATTCTAGTTTTGACCTGCCTACAATTAGACTGTGGGTAGGTAATGTAGTGAGAGCCAGTGTGGTGTAAAGGTTAATAGTGTCAGGCTAGAATCTGGAAGACCCAGGTTCGAATCCCCACTTGTGCCACGGGAGCTCACTGTGTGACCTTGGGCCAGTCACAATCTCTCAGCCTAACCTACCTCACAGGGCTGTTCTGAGGATAAAAGGAAGGAGAGGAGAATGATGTAAGCCGCTTTCTCATTGGGGAGGAAGATGGGGGTATAAATGAATTAAATAAATACATAGTAAGTAAATAAGGTGATCCTTCCCCACATGGGAGCAGCACCGGTGCATACAGCGGTTTAAAATCTTGGCTCCCCCCCCTTGTCCCATCAGTATGTGCACTTAGGTTTGCGTGCAGATGACTTGAACACAAAGCGAAGGTCACAGCTACAAGAAATGATTGGAAAAAACACAAAGAAGCTGCCACACAGAGCGCTGCAAAGTGTAAATATATTAACACATACAAATGCCACAGTATATCAAAGTAGATAAATATTGCTCAAAGGGTCCTTTTCCAAGAATCATACGAAGACGTTGACGAAATTCCCCGGAATATGCTTCCGTTTCGTACTGTACTTCTTCTGAACGTAGTCAGGTAAACAAAATTTGTGTCCTCCAATTATTCATTCATTATGGATTGCAATCATTCAGAGAAATATATTCAAGATGGTCCTCGTCCATTGTCCTAAATAACTCTTAAAGACGAGCATTCTAATAGAGGTAGTAGGAAGGCATCCAAAAAAGCTGGGGCAACAGCAGGCTGAATCCAGGCTGACTACTGAAGGGGGGTAACATAATGCAGAACAGGGGGGGACGGACACCTGGAATAAAAAGAAGGTTGAATTTGGTATTAGTGCAAACTTGGGGGGGGGGACTGGATTAAAAAGAAGGTTGAATCCAATTTTTAGTGCAGAATTACTTGGCGGACACTGTGCTGAACATGGATTAAAAGCAGAGTGCGGAAATGGGCAAAATGACCTAATGGACAGGAGAGGACTGGGTGGGGATGCTAGAAACATAGAATGGCCTTCCCATTCCCATTATGAGTCATGTGCTAAGGCAAGTGGGGAGAAATGGGGCTCTCTGAGGTCCCCCTGCACATGTGTACTGCTGCATTCCCATGAGATCTGACCCATGGAGATCTGCTTATTGGGGACTCCGGGCTACACTACTGTGCACAGTTTGCTGTAGGTTGAATCCTATTGTGTAATTCTGCATCACTGCATGTGTCAGGTTAACACACTTTGCTTCAGTTCTGTTTCTTTAGACTTCTGGTTGGATCAACAACCCAAATCCTATTTCACCATTTACAGAATGCCCCATCCAGTCGATTGTATTGACTCACTCTGTGTAACCCGCCTTGAGTCCAAGTGAGAAAGGGGGGTTATGACAACATGAATAAATAATAAATCAATGCGCTGCTGAGAAGTCTGCAAGTTTTGGTACCCTGTTTTAAATTTCATTGCTCAAAACAAAGACCATTTTGATCAGAATTGTGTTATAGATGTTTTACTATGTTAATTGATACTTGATTATTTACTATGTGATCACACGGTTATGACAGTTTATTGTCACTGTTTTTTCTTTGTATCTGATGTTAATTTTTCAATAAATATATATATATATCCTCCGGTATATATAATTCTATTTTGGTCATGGACTCCCCTGAACATTCCAACACGCTCCAAAATCAGTTCGCTCTCTGATCTGTCATTCAGAGGGTCTCCCTATCCACTGGCTGCTTTGCCTGAGTCCTGCCTCCAAAATTCTAAACAGTTTGCTGTTCCTCTCCCCCCAATAGCCAGTTGGAACACAGAGGTCATTTGCATATACGGCCTGATTGGGCTTTGCCTCTAACATTCTAAACAGTTTGCTGCGGCTGTTGGGAGTCATTCAATGTGTCCTGAGGTAAAATACATATCCCAATTTTCCCTTAAATGGTCACTGGAGTTGCCAAAATACATATCCCAATCTTCCCTTAAATGGTCACTGGAGTTGCCAAAATACATATCCCAATCTTCCCTTAAATGGTCACTGGAGTTGCCAAAATACATATCCCAATCTTCCCTTAAATGGTCACTGGAGTTGCCAAAATACATATCCCAATCTTCCCTTAAATGGTCACTGGAGTTGCCAAAATACATATCCCAATCTTCCCTTAAATGGTCACTGGAGTTGCCAAAATACATATCCCAATCTTCCCTTAAATGGTCACTGGAGTTGCCAAAATACATATCCCAATCTTCCCTTAAATGGTCACTGGAGTTGCCAAAATACATATCCCAATCTTCCCTTAAATGGTCACTGGAGTTGCCAAAATACATATCCCAATCTTCCCTTAAATGGTCACTGGAGTTGCCAAAATACATATCCCAATCTTCCCTTAAATGGTCACTGGAGTTGCCAAAATACATATCCCAATCTTCCCTTAAATGGTCACTGGAGTTGCCAAAATACATATCCCAATCTTCCCTTAAATGGTCACTGGAGTTGCCAAAATACATATCCCAATCTTCCCTTAAATGGTCACTGGAGTTGCCAAAATACATATCCCAATCTTCCCTTAAATGGTCACTGGAGTTGCCAAAATACATATCCCAATCTTCCCTTAAATGGTCACTGGAGTTGCCAAAATACATATCCCAATCTTCCCTTAAATGGTCACTGGAGTTGCCAAAATACATATCCCAATCTTCCCTTAAATGGTCACTGGAGTTGCCAAAATACATATCCCAATCTTCCCTTAAATGGTCACTGGAGTTGCCAAAATACATATCCCAATCTTCCCTTAAATGGTCACTGGAGTTGCCAAAATACATATCCCAATCTTCCCTTAAATGGTCACTGGAGTTGCCAATCTCCCTGTGGGGCCCAGAGATCTCCCAGAAACCACCGTGTCCCCAACCACAACACATCATTTCCCCTACAGAAAATTTCCCAGCTATTACAATGGCTGCTTTGGGCAATGGACTCTATGTAATTATACCCTGCTGAGGTCCCTCTGCACCCCAAACCCTGCCCTCCCCACCCCAAACCCTGCCCTCCCCAGGCTCTACCCCTCAAACCTATAGATCTGGCCCTCCCCTTAGTATTGCCAGCCTCCAGGCAGCACCTGGAGATCTCCAAGATCAGTTCTCCTGGAGAAAATGGCTGCTGTGGGCAATGGACTCTATGGAATTATATCCTGCTGAGGTCCCTCAATCCCCCAAACCCTGCCCTCCCCAGGCTCTACCCTTCAAATCTACAGGTATTTCCCAACCCAGAGTTGGCAACCCTGTAACTGGCTATGGAACCGCTTTCCAGACCCTTGGAATCCAGAAGGCATGGCATAGGAGGAGATACTTTTCTACATTAGCTGCCACTGCATAACCCCAAATCAACATATGTCAGCGGTGGAGGGAACTATACCTGTCACCATGAGGCTGTCCTCCCATACTACCCACTTGGGGCAGCAAAATGACTTGAGACAGCCCTGCCTTATAGCTAAGCAGAAGGAAATAAACATGGCTTGCCTCCCTCCGTTTTCCGCTTCCCTCTGCCGCCCCACCAGCCACAACCGGGACACTCACCTGGAGCTTCCTTCTAGAGCTCGTTGTATTTCTTCCCACAATGGGCCTTACTCCTAGTGTGTGTGTGTGTGTATTTCTAAGAGATGGATGCTTTAAATACTTAATCATTATTTGACATTACCTAATTAGCTGGCCAAATATTTTTTTAACCACACAAATGAATAAACCCAACAATGTACACATAACAGTAGGCATGCAAGCAGTGCTTTTGCCTGAGGAATATGCATAGCAAGATATCTATCTGAACATCCCCAGAGGCACAGGAATGTGTATACTGACATGACTGGCTGAGTTCAGAGTACCTGAAACAAGACCAAAGCAAGATTTTTGTTTTCTGTCTTAAATATCCCTTCCTAGAGGTGGCAAAAAGTAGCCGCGAGTCACCTGTTTCCATTACATAAAGCCTTTCTTTATCAGCATAAAGTCTTCTTAATTCATTTTAATTTAATCTACTCTATGTGTACCCGATTTTACTCCCCACTGGGGGACCCAAAGTGGCTTACGCCATTCTTCCTTCTTCCATTTTATTCTCCCAACACAAACCCTGTGAGGTAGGTTAGGCTGAGAGTGGTCCGAGGTCACCCAGCCAGCTTCCATGGCACGAGTGGGGGTTCGAACCTGGGTCTCCCAGATACTAGTCGGACACTCTAACCATTTCAATACACGATCCTGAACTTGAGTGGATGCAGCGGGTGACTGCGAGACAGAAGGGCTTTTGTTCAAAACTCACTGCAGAAGCCAGAGAGAAGTGCAAGGGGGTGGTGATGGTATTTAATTATTTCATTTGTTCCCCCTCTTTTCTCCCCAGTGAGGGGACCCAAAACATAAGAACGTAAGAGAAGCCAATGTTGGACCAGGCCAATGGCCCATCCAGTCTTCGCCAAAAATACCAGGTGCCATCAGGAGGTCCATCAGTGGGGCCAGGACACTAGAAGCTCTCCCACTGAGGGCAGAGTATACAATACATGTGGGAATAAGGATGTGCTTGATTGTAACATGGAAAAAATATATTTAAAAAAAAAACAATTCTAAAACCAATTAACCATCAAATATAATAAAGTGCTAGTGTCAGTAAAAAAAAAAAAAAACTAGAAGCTCTCCCACTGTTGCCCCCCCCTAAACACCAAGAATACAGAGCATCCCTTGCCCCAGACTGAGAGTTCCTATCTATATCTTGTGGCCAATGTTCCCTCTAAGCTGAGTTAGCGTGAGCTAGCTCACAGTTTTATAGCCTCTAGCTCACACATTTTTGTCTTGGCTCAGGAAGGATGGCTCCAGAGCAAACTAATTTATGCAGTAGCACAAAACACCTGCTCACAACTTTAATGCCGGTAGCTCACGAAGTAGAATCTTTGCTCACAAGACTCCACTGCTTAGAGGGAACATTGCTTGTGGCTAATAGTCACTGATGGACCCCTGTTCTGTATGCTTATCTAATTCCCTCTTGAAGCTGTCCATGCTTGTAGCCGCCGCCTCCTCCTGTGGCAGTGAATTCCATGTGTTAATCACTCTTTGGGTGAAGAAGTACTTCCTTTTATC
>NW_015163105.1:192786-224817 GCF_001447785.1 Gekko japonicus | reverse complement strand
TCAACATTCATACATAGATGGGTTAGTGCTGTGCAACTGAACCAAACGTGTTTTGACCCCTCAAAGGGCCTTCCTCAGTGGTCACAATTCCAATTATACATTTGACATACATTCAAAAAAATTTTTTCATAAGATGTTACATACATATACAGTACAAGGCCAGATGTTGTTTCCTAAATACTGATTGCAAACAGAAAAAGAGGGAAAAGGGAAACAAAGAAAAATTCATTATAATTTCCCTTATATACATTATTGTTAATTGAAAAATACTATATACTAAAAATAAAAAAATACCTTCTGTATTTGTTTATTATTAATCTATAAGATGGGCCAAGATATACACAGAATACTCCTCAGAAGAGAACTGTTCTGGATCAGTAAATTGAAAACATGGGCACCTTATGGACTTAATGAGGAAATTGACTGGACTTGCTGTTTGTAATTATCTGGACTTGTTTTATGCATAAATTCTGTATGGGCTGTTTAGAAATATTTGAAATAATTGTCAGTACAAATCCCTCTTGCATCTTTACTCCATGGTTACCCTTCCTTCTGCCCCTCCTTCTATGTTGCATCTCTCCTGATTGACATGTACAGTAATTGGTGATTGCATCACCCCAGTAATGCTATATATGGTGGCCAGTATAGGAGCTTGTACCAGAATTTGTACAGGATGGAGTGACATACATTCAACTCACGCAAGTTTGTGCTACCAGGTTAGTAGGCTAATATTTTTGAAAAAATTTATATAAAAAATGAATTCCTTTTTGAAACATATAACTTTATGGAATTGTTTCATTCCCTTTCATCTTTAGAATTATTGGTGGACTTTAATTGGCTAGACTGGAGGCCCATCTTATAGATTAATAATAAACAAATACAGAAGGTAATTTTTTATTTTTAGTATATAGTATTTTTCAATTAACAATAATGTATATAAGGGAAATTATAATGAATTTTTCTTTGTTTCCCTTTTCCCTCTTTTTCTGTTTGCAGTCAGTATTTAGGAAACAACATCTGGCCTAGTACTGTATATGTATGTAACAACTTATGAAAAAAATTTTTTTGAATGTATGTCAAATGTATAATTGGAATTGTGACCACTGAGGAAGGCCCTTTGAGGAGCCGAAACGCGTTTGGTTCAGTTGCACAGCACTAACCCATCTATATATGAATGTTGAGTAGTTTTTTTATGTCTGAATGAATGGTATATTTTTAATGAGTCTAAGTTTTAAAATGTGTACACCTGAATAAATTTTGCATTTTTATAATATTTAGAGTCAGCTTAACCCTTGTGGATCCATACCACCGTTACTGCTAGGCCACACTGGAACCAAGTCATAGGATTCAGGCTCATGAGCCATCTGGAGGAAGGGGCGGGATTGGGGCATTATCACCATAGGGGCAGAGTCACCGTTAGTTGCTGTGGATGGTCTCTGTTTGAAGACAGACAAGGGTAATGCCTCTCTGTTGATTTTAATAGATCTCACAGGGGGCTGACATTTGTAATGTCCTCTGGTTCATGACAGCATTTGGAGAGCAGACTGGGTGTTTAAAGGAGTGACTTCCGAGAGCATTCCGTCATTTTTATCCCAGCAGATACAGAGTTATCATGGGAGACTCTGAGTCAGTTCCTTGGGAGTTCACAGGGTTCTCTCCTTTCCCTCTTGCTGCTTAATTTTTCTGTCAGGCCATTCAACTTGTATGTATCTTTGGGGTAGGATGTCATCAATACGCTGATACCACGCAGCTCTACCAAGCCCCTGGAAGTGGCTGTACGCATGAACCGGGACCATAGCTACAGTGGGGCATTTCAAGGCTCCACCCCCTCAAACGTAAGGCATGCCCAACAACAGCTGCTGCCCCTCTCCCCCTCCCTCCTCCCCTTCCCTCCCCTCCTGTGACATTTAAAGGGCCTTCCCGGCGGAACCACGTGGCCCGCCGATCAGCTGGAGGGCCCTTTAAATCTTGCAGGAAGGGAGGGAGAGGGGCAGCCGCATGCCTTCCCTGAAATCCAAGTGGCGATTTTGCTACTTGGAGTTCAGGCACAGGCAGCCCCTGCTTGAAAAGCACCATTTAAAGGGAACCCTTGAATCGCCACTTGGAGTTCATGGAAGGCATGCAGCTGCCCCTCCCCCCCTCTGCTGCCCTACAAAATTTCCCCCTGCCCCACCAACCCAAAATTTCTGGTGGGGCTGCTTTATATAGAGTCAGACCATTGATACATTTAGGTCAGCACTGTCTATTCAGACTGATAGTGTCTCTCCAAGTTTCTTGGGTCGAGGTCTTTCCCATCTCTTACTACCTGATCCTTTTAGCTGGAGATGTTGCGGATTAAACAAGGGACCTTCTGCACGCCAAGAAGGTCATCTGCTACTGAGCCACAGCCCCTCCCATTAAATGTTGGTTTCTGGATGCCATGATCAAGTGGCTGAAGCCGAAGCCAGATACGAAGGAGGTATGTTGATCAGAAAAGCTGATCATCTGAAGGTAAATACATCAGCAACCTTGTACGGTACTATCATATCTTTGGCAGATTATGCAAAGAGACTGATGGAATTTTGGGACATAGCTTCAGGATGATAGTGCTGTAAAATATGCCTGCTCAGAAATTAGTTCACCTCTTACAATCAGTCCATGCGTCATTATTCCAATATGCTTAGTTTGGAGCTGCCCTTGAAGATAACTTCTGATATAGTTTATATCCAGGAATCAGAGGTCATTTCGGGGGGGAACGCGGGGGAACGCAGTTCCCCCGGGTGAGGTGCAGGGGGGCGGGGCACATGACAAAGCCCTGCCCCCTGCTTCCAGCCGCCCCGCTTCCAGCCCTCATTCAGCCAGGACGAGGCAGGAGAAGAGGGAGGTTAAGTTGCTTCCTCCCCGCCTCTCCCCACCCCTGCCTTCCTGGGGCCAGGGAGGGCCTTGGCGGGGCTTCCTCACACTCCCGCTGGCCTTGCAGGTCCACCGTCGGGCCCCTGATGTCAGGGTGTGTGGCATATGCTAATGAGTTATGCTAATGAGTTCCCCTAGCTCTTTTTCTACGAAATGACCCCTGCCAGGAATCACTGTATCCCAGAATGACTGTATCCCACTGATTCTTCTCATCCAACCAAGTTTCTGAAATACTCACAATGGCTGAGTTCAGACTGGCAGTTTGAAGCGGAAGGGAGTCGTGGCAAAAAAGAGCCGGAGCAAACTGTTCCGGGTTTTCCCGTTCACACTGCAGCGACTGATGTGGGGAGCATACCGGGAGGAGGCACAAGGGAGCATTCACACTGTTGGCCCGGAGGCACGGCTGTAAGGCACACCTTTCTTTTTTCGCAATCTGGAAATATGCGCTTATGCGCATGAGCGCTCATAAGAAAAATGCGGCTTTTGGCGTTTACATTTTGTTGGTGTGGGACAGATGCGGGATAATTGCGCTTTCCAGATTTTGCTACCACTTTGACCAGGTATCTTTTAAACTCAGGAGTGAAGCGTTACAAGACGGGTTGAATACGGGTGTGGAAACGCCTGACAGATGTGCCTGTGTGAACAGCCCATTTAATCCGGTTGTGGAACATTTCTGAAACACGCGTACCGGAGCAAACTGCCAGTCTGAACTCGGCCAATGTCTATGTTCTCTGACACGAAGCTTTCCGGCTCCCCCATTTTACCTCAGACTCTTCTAGCATTTGTATATAAATGTCTATAATTTCCCAGACACGTTATGCCTGCAACCTTCCTCCTGTGGCCTCTAGACCTTGCCAGGCAATCAATATAGTTTGTCACCCTCTTTGGTGCTTTTCTATGTCGGACCAGACCATCTCCAGACCTCCTGTATTTAGGAGATCCTCTAAGACTATATTATTCCAGAGAGTTTTCTTGCTGGTTTCACTGCCACTCCTGCCAAACATGGATCTGGATTCAGGCTGTTGCTGGTCCTATAATGAACTGATAATGGTCATTTGTCCTTTGGTTCAATGGCTTTATTATGTGGCTTGATGAGTTCTATTGCTTTTGGGGTTTTATTGTTTTAATGTTATGTGTGTTTGTCGACATATTCTCATAAACAACAGCAAGCTCTCTATATGGGGAAAAGTAATTTATGAACAAATACCTGTAGGGCCAAATTCGGCCTGGACAATTTGCAAGAAGAAAAGAATGTAAAAGAAAGACACGCATTTTCAGTGATTCAGAAAGGAAAGATTTGATCAAGAGTTTCTAGACTTCCTGGCAGATTTCTCCTGGCTGCTGTGACACTTTTAAGAGGAAACAAAACGTAGCCGGAAAATACCTGTCCTAGATTGTTTTGTGCGCTTTGGGGGCTTACAAAATCACATTTTACATAAGAACAGCATGTCCTTTCTGACCAAAGACCTTCCAGATTTCCTTCAACCTTTCATTTATTTATGCATACGTATGTTTATTTATGTGCTACCTATGTGTCACCCTGCTACTGATGTTGGCAGTGAATTTCCACCCTAGTTGTACTTTTTTTTTTTTTTTGGCTGTACAAGACAGGCGTCAACTCTTGTCAAGCCTGTGGTCAGGTCACCTGTGCAACTGCGTGTGAGACAGGAGTGGACACCACCATCAGCTAGAGGGAGGGCGGCAGGATGGCCCCTCTGCCCAGCTGATTGGCAGTGGGGTGAAATAGGCAGAGTTGTTTCCCGGGCAGGAAATAGCCCCACCCCAAGCCATTGCTCAAGTTGGACTCCAGCTGGTGGTCTAAATGGCCAATCCGCCCTTGTGTCTTTCAGTCACATGAGCTGGCCTACGTAGCAGATGATTTACCAAACCAAAGCAGCTTAACACCGGAAGAGCCCTGCTGGATCAGTCCACCTAGTCTAGTAGGTTGCCAGGTCTGGGTTGGAAAATACCTGGAGACTTTGGGGGTGGATCTGGGAGAGGGCCGGATTTAGGGAGGGGAGGGGCCTCAGTGTTAAGTCACTCGCTTAACAAAGTAGTCGGAGAGTGGTTCAGCAAAGATTCAGCTTTATTCCACAACTCGAACACAACTCCAACACAGATCAACATCTGATAGCCAGAACAGCTTTTACATTGCAGCTGTTCTGCTTTTAAACTCTCCCGGCTAATGTAGCCACGCCTACTGTACAATTACCAACCAATAAGGTTGTATGCATAAGGACCAATCACGGACGTTCCCGCTAAGGAAGCTTGCTGATAAGTGATTGGTTAGGTGCTTCCTGGGCTAGCAATGTGATTGGATGTATTTGGATCCTAACCCAGGACGAAGCTTAACATAGCATTTCAATTAGATGTTTTCATCACACATTATGCATTCAATGGCAGCTTATTGAATACATTACACTCAGCATGGTGCCATGCCACAGAGTCCACCCTTCAGAGCAGCCATTTTCTCCAGGGGAGCTGATCTCTGTCAGCTGGAGAGCAGTTGTCAAAGCGGGAGATCTCCAGGCCCCACCTGGAGGCTGGCAACCCTATTTCACAGACTGGCCATAGAACAGGGCCTGGGCACCAAGGCCTTCTCATGATATGTATGTGTGTGTTGGTGTGAAGAGCTGTGAAGTCACCGCCAATTGTAGTAAGAGATGTTCAGGGGTGGCTTGCCATTGCCTGCCTCTGCGTACCAACCCTGGACTTCCTTGGCAGTCTCCCATCGGAGATCTCCTCCTCCTCCTTTGGTCTGCATCACTCGTAGCCACTGATGGAGCTTTCTGCCATGAATCTTGTTCATCTTGACAGCTGTTATAGTCTAGCAATTAGAATGTCAGGACTCTGAATTGGAAGACTAGAGATGGAATCCCCACTCTTCCGTGGAAGCTTGCTGGATGAGTTTTGGGCCAATGACACACGCTTAGCCTAACCTACCCCACAGAGCTGTTGGGAGGATAAAACAGAGGAGACGTAAGCCCCCTGTGGGTCCCCACTGGGGAGAAAGGAAGGATATTACATAAATAAATGAATCCCCTTTTAAACCCATCGATGCTAGCGGACATCGCTACCTCCAATGGCGGTGCATGCCACAATTTGATTCTCCATTTTGTAAAGAAGTATATTTCCTGCTTCCACAGGCAATCTGAAAGTAACAAAAATGGGGGAGAACTAACCGTGGCACGACTAGTATTTGCAGCCAAGCGGAAGTCTGAAACCTGCCAGTTTGGTGTAGTGGTTAGAAGCGCAGACTCTGATCTGGGAGAACCGGGTTTGATTCCCTGCTCCTCCACATGCAGCTGCTGGTGTGACCTTGGGTCAGTCACAAGTTCTTTCAGAGCTGTTCTCTCAAGGGCAGTTCTCGAGAGAGCTCTCTCAGCCCCACCTACCTCACAGGGTGTCTGTTGTAGGGAGGGGAAGGGGAAAGGATTGTAAAATGCTCTGAGACTCCTTTGGGTAGTGAAGGGCGGGGTATAAATCCAATCTCTCCCTCTTCTTCTTCAAATCTTGAGAACTGGGGAGACAAAATGAAGAATAGGCCGTTATGGCAAAAATGACAAACTATATAAATAAGAAGCCGATTACTGAGTTTGAGAATAAGCAGAGAGGCTTTTGTAATGACTACAGACAAACTACACAGATTAGATAACACAGATTAGATAATTACTACAGACAAACTACTCAGAGGAGG
Organism: Gekko japonicus; assembly: GCF_001447785.1. NCBI lineage: Eukaryota > Metazoa > Chordata > Lepidosauria > Squamata > Gekkonidae > Gekko > Gekko japonicus. The sequence goes on along the minus strand of NW_015163105.1, from coordinate 218,228 downwards.
TATAAAGAAATTTAAATCGATTAATACTCAGTACCGTATGATTATATTCTTGTAGTTATATTCATTAAGCTTTTATTGTGACATATTTACTAGTTATTATATGACAGTATTACCCTTGTTTAAAGAAAAATGTTTTCTTATATGCTCTCCTACCTAGCCCCATAGATAGGAAATAATGGAAACATCCATGGGAATACATTGATTATTTTACCATATTTTGATTTGTTATGATATTCTTTGCTACGATACTTTTTCATGTTCATCATCATCAAGTTTATTGTATTAGCCATTGGCCATAACAAAGCATAAATACAAACACAATCCATATACATCACATTAAGTTATCCCTTCACTAACTTGCGCTGAATCCTAACCTTAGTTTTTCATGTTTGATATCTTGAGAGTACCTTGGACTGCAAGAAGAACAAATCAGTCAATCCTAAAAGAAATCAACCCTGACTGTTCCCTGGAAGGCTGGATAATGAAACTGAAGCTCAAATACTTTGGCCACCAAATGAGAAGGGAGCACTCACTGGAGAAGACCCTGATGCTGGGAAAGACTGAAGGTCAAAGAAGACGGGGACGGCAAAGGATGAGATGGTTAGACAGTGTCATAGATGCAACGAACATGAAATTGAGCAAACTTCAGAGGACAGCGGAAGACAGGAGGGCCTGGTGGGATCTGGTCCATGGGGTCGCGAAGAGTCAGACTCGACTGTGCGACTGAACAACAACAATCCTTATCTTTGGCAATGTCCTTAAAATGTGTTTAGCAAATGATGCCTTGTGCTTCTCACCTCTCTATTTTGTCCTTTTTCATTTTGTATCTCCTTAAATTTATTTTTATTTATTTATAACCCGCCCCTCCCTGCAAGCGGGCTCAGGGCGGCTCACATTGCCTGGCACAGTGTGCCAAGGTTCCTATGCATCAAACATTTAAAACTTAAAACACTATTAAAACATTTATAACATTTAAGCAATCGACAATATTCAAGAAAAGTACACTCAGTGATTATTACCCAAGATGGCATAACATGTCATGAAGGCTCAAATGGTTACAGGCTCCTAAGCGTATTGGCTCAAACTTACTACAGCCAGCCTCTACCACAGGTATTAATAGTGGTCGTTGATGGTAATGTGGGTGGCTCCTAATGGAAGGCCTGGTGGAAGAGCTCCGTCTTGCAGGCCCTGTGGAACTGCATAACATCCCGCCCTGATCTCCTCTGGGAGCTCGTTCCACCAGTAAGGAGCTGCCACTGATAAGGCCCTGGCTCTAGTAAATGGTAAAATAAAAATATTTTTAATAATATTTTAAAATATGTTTTTTTAATGGGGGAGAAGTGTTTATCATGCCATCTGGCCCATTGCGACCCCTAGCCAATGGGCGGCATTCACCTGGGAGGGCCACATGTTGTTCCAGCCTGAGAGATACTATGCCAATCAGTGTTTGAAGATGCTGTACAAGAGACTTGGATCTTTAGACACTTCCTCAGTGTCGCTCTTTTGATGACCCTGCAGGGCAAGACGAGCTGGTTAAGCAAAAGCACAGAAGCGTTCTGTTTGATTGTAGAGAGCCAACCAAACTGCTGACGCACTCCAGTCACCCTCGTCTCACCCAGCCTCAGGCGGATCCTTGAGTCGAGAATGTACAGGGAGATGCTATCGGGAGAGCACCCGGCTGCTTCAAGCTAGTGTTCTGGCCGCACGCGTGACCCTTTTCTAAGGCTACAGCAGCTCACAAGTTTGCAAAGCACATTGTTTGGATTGGTACATGAAGATTCTGATGTTCCCTGACCTGGATAGCCCAGGCAAGCCAGCTCTCGTCAGATCTCAGAAGCTAAGCAGGGTCGACTCTGGCAAGTACTTGGATGGGAGACCTCCTTGAAAGACCAGCAGTCGGGAGGTCAGGGACAGGTTTTAGTAAGTCACCTCTCTGAATATCCTCCAGGCCCCCAGTAGGGGTCAGTCACCAGAGGTCGCCATGACTTCCAGGTACACAGACACATGTACATATGAAAAATACCAAAAGAGAGAGAGAGAGAGAGAGAGACTCTGATGCAAATGCTGTCTTCTAAGGATCCCCCGAACTGAATCACAGCCGGGGGGAGGGGTCTCCTGAAAAGATTTTACCCAAGATTTGGTTTTGCAATTTAAGTCAGGAAAAGTCTGTTTCAGTGATTTTTAATCCAGCTTTATTTCTACAACTGGTCAGCATAACTGTGCTGGGTTCTCAGTGGGGATCCCTGAAAACGAGGAGAAATGATATAAATCGAGGTCAAATGTAAATCCAAGGAATAAAATCAGAAATGGCATATTTTCCCAAGGAGCAAAGCATAACTGATTTACAAACTGTGGCTGAATGTGTCTGTTACGGCCTGCTTTAGCGCAACTGCATGAAATATAGGCTGCAACAATCTGTTGTGATTTATATGCCATAAACACGGTTTCGACTTCCAGTCTTCTCAGAAAACAGAAGCCATGAGAATACTGGAGCTGTCTAACCCAACGGAGACCCAGAACGACATGATACGGATGATAACGCCTGCTAAATTCATCTAAGCTTTTCTATTCTGAATTCTTTTCCACTCTAAAACAAAATCTGTCAAGTGGCAAACAAAAACAAAGCAGCCATTACAGATTTTGTTTTAGGAGAATAACCTGATTGCTGTACAAAGCAGGGGAACCCGTTTGGCACCCACTGACTCCATTCCAGGTATCTGCCAAGTGTTTTTTAAGGAAAGGGGCAGGTCTTTTTTCCAGCAGAACCTCTGATTGGCCATTGGATATCTGATTGGCTGGGCAGATTTAAATCAGAACAAAACACTGCTTTCGGCAGCAGCTGCCACCACGCCACAAGGATATTCACTGTGTGACTGACGGTAAGCTCGTTTGGTGTAGTGGTTAAGTTTGGTGTAGTGGTTAAATGTGTGGACTCTAATCTGGGAGAACCGGGTTTGATTCCCCACTCCTCCACTTGCAGCTGCTGGATGACCTTGGGCAAGCCATAGTTCTTTCAGAGCTGTTGTCTCAAGGACAGTTCTGGAAAGAGCTCTCTCAGCCCCACCTCCCTCACAGGGTGTCTGTTGTGGGGAGGGGAAGAGAAAGGAGTTTGTAAACCGCTCTGAGACTCGTTTGGGTAGTGAAGGGCGGGGTATAAATACTGTGGACTGCCTGAAAGGCAAATAAGTGGGTTCTAGATCAAATCAAACCTGAACTCTCCCTAGAAGCTAAAATGACCATACTGAAGCTATTGTACCTTGCTCACATTATGAGAAGACAAGAGTCACTATAAAAGACAAGAATGCTGGGAAAAGTTGAAGGCAGTGGGAAAAGAGGAAGATCCCATACGAGATGGATTGACTCAGTAGAGGAAGCATGATGGCCCTCAGTTTGCAAGACCTGAGAAAGGCTGTTAATGATAGGACCTTTTGGAGGTCATTAATTCATAGGGTCACTGTAAGTCGGAAGCAACTTGACGCCACTTAACACGCTCACACACAGGCTGAGTGTGAGCAAGACACAGTATGGTTTTGTGCTCGTGATATGCTAGCGCCCCCTTTGTGTTCCACTGGCTCACTCGCACAGCAAAGTAATTTCAACACACAGGACGTGACCGTGACCAAGCCAATGTCCAACATCAGCCTAGCTACCAATACATAGACATTTATTCCTTTTGAAACTTTCCAGGCTACCTTTCTCCCTATAAAATGCAGAGTCAGAGCATTTTTTATAGATTCCAGATATCCATCAATAAAACCTACCTGCCTCTCTAGACAGTAGACTTCCCTGCAACTTTTAAAAAAACGGTACAACTCAAACAGGACCAACCAGCTCAACCAGCCTGAGGACTTAACTGCAGGGTCTTCTGAATAAAGAGCTTTACATAACCTGCAAAAGGCACAAGAAGGCGTTCTAGCGAGAGAAGAGCTCTGCTGGATCAGATCAGTGGTCCATCTAGGCCAGCATCCGGTTCCACACATTGGCTAACCAGTTGCTCTGGAAGACTGATGAAGGGGGCAGAGAGGCCAAGGCCTTCGCCTGGTGGTGCCTCCCAGCACTGGCATTCAGAAGTTTCCTGGCACTGAATATGGAATCATCATAGCTAGTTGCCACTAATGGGTCTCTCCTCCATGATTCTAATCCTGTTTTTAAGCTGTTTATGCTCATGACCATCACTAAGTTCTCTGGCAGCAAATTCTGCTATTTAATCACTCAATGAGTAAAGAAGTATTTCCTTTTGTCTGTCCTGAAACCAGGGCTTTTTTGTAGAAAAAGCCCAGCAGGAACTCATTAGCATAATAGGCCACACCCAACAGCATAAACTCATTAGCATATTAGGCCACACCCCATGCCTTCCCTTGGCTTGCCCGGGTGCCCCCGGCTGTGGGGAGCCCGGGCAAGCCGGCCCTTGGACAGGCCGAGGAAGGCACGGAGAGGCATTTAAATGCCTCCCCGATCCTTCCAGGGGGCCCCTGCCTCAGCGTTACTGGGGGGGGGGTTGGTCTCCAGGCCTTCCCTCTGTAGCCATGCACACAGAGGTTTTGGCTGTAGTTGGCATGGGCAACTCTGAAGCCAGCCGGAACTCCGTTCCTGTGCGTTCCTGCCCAAAAATACCCCTGCCTGAAACTGTTTCCCATCATCTTCAATGGTGCCCATGAGTTCTGGTATTATGGGAGAAGAGATGTTCTCTGTCTACTTTCTTCACCCCATGCATACTTGTATACCTAGGGATTACTTTTCAATATAACCTTAAATGGTCAACCCATAGATCCTGTAATATTTCTTTCGTGAAACGATCTGTTTCACATCTTAAACAATTCTTTTATTCCAGAAAGAATCAATATTTACCGGGCGCCATAAAAATCTTTGAAATTAAAATTCTCCCCCAACTATTATATGGAATTCCTATTTGGATAACGGGCTTTCATAACAATCTTGAAAGACTACAGGCCTGTATTTTTCGCCAATTTCTAGGCATCTCTAACTGTGTCCCATATTCCTCTCTTTGTTTGGAATTAGGCCAACATTTTATAATTACTAAATGTTGGTTATTCACTTTTAAATTTTGGTTGAAAATACACTTCAGATCGTCACCAAATTCTTTAATCTCACATTTCAAAAACGACGCTTATAGCGCATCCTGGCTGGCATATATTGAGAAGAAGATTTGTCAAATTGGCTTTTCCTTAGAGTATTTCTACTCACTGGATGAAGTCTCTATTTTCCAGATTATTAAAAGGAGACTGCTTGACCTGGAACTTCAAGTCTTATGTCCTACACAGTTTAGCATATTTTCTCAGGCTCAGTTGAATCTCCCAATTCAATATGGCCAGATGGCCCACTATCTTCACAACTTAGTCCAGCCTTCGCACCGTAGAGCCTTTACACTAGCCCGACTAAATGTGTTCCCTTCAAAAGAGCTTTCAGGTCGGTTTAAGAAAATTCCCTTTCATGAAAGGTTATGTTCTTGTCCTTGAAAATCCGCGGACTCAATATGTCATATTATTTTAGACCGCATAAACATCTACCATGTCCTCCTCACTCATCTCTTTCAAAATTGGGAACTTCCAGCCTCTTTAGCCCTTTAGCACAACAAAGGTGCTCCAGTAATCATCTTGGTTGCCCTGGTTTGCACTTTTCCCAGATATAGGCTGCGATCTTACGCACAATTAGACCCAACATAGGCGCGAATGCCGGGCGGATCTAAAGGGAGTGAACGGACAGCAACATCCGGGAAGCGTCCCGCAGCTGTTGGCAACCCGTGCTGCTCAGCCGCAGAAGCGGAGTTAAAAGACACTGGGGGAAATCTGGTAGTAATGGGGTTGCGATGGGCCACGGACAGACTTTCCCCTGTCTGGTCACTCCAGCGCGCTCTCATGCCATCGGGATGGTCTGATCAGGCCATCCCGACTCTGTGCCATTATCCCCTCTCCCTCACAGTATGCACATCATCGCAAACCCCATAAGGAGCCCTCAGGGCGGAGGTGCGGTTCATCGATTCCCAGGGGTCATTTAGCAGAAAAAGAGGTGCAGGAGCTCATTAGCATAACTTATTTGCATATGCTACACCCCCTGACATCACCAGAAGTATGTCAGAAGGCAACACCCACCTCTCAGACTCCACCGAGCTGTTTTGGATTGCTAGCTATTGGGAAGGAGGGAACGTGCAGATCTGTCCTCACAGAGGAGGGAGAGCTTGTACCTGAATAAAACTTGGTCTTAAAAGGTGCCACTGGACTGTTTTGGACCGGGGGCCCGGGGGGGGGGCTCTGCAACTTACCTGGCTGCTTCTTGCTCTGACTGATGGCTGCTGGGAGCAGGGGGTGGGGCTTGTTGCATGTGCCCGCCCCCTGGGCTCTTTACTGCCGGAGCTGCGCTCCTGTGCGCTCCTGCAGGAAATGACCCCTGTCGATTCCTCGTTTAAGCACATGGGAGACAGCAAAAAAACCCCAAATGACTCACGCACAGTTGTGTTTTCTCACACACTGACGGGCTGCGCCCGCAGCTTCAATGGGAGGTGTGATCTCGCAACTGCGGGTCAAATTCCTCCAGAGGAACTAGCCTCGCTTCCCCCCACTTCATCTGGCGCATGTGACCGCAACCATATAGTATCCTTTCTGAGATATGAAAACACAGTATTCCAAATGAGGCCACAGTGTGGATGTGACTGCTAAGCTCACTCAGGAATCTTTGATGAAGTAATCTGGTCAAAAGCCCAAGAATGTGATGTCCACCAGATCACCCTTACCCACATACTCATCAATCTGCTCAAAGAACTCCAAAAGGTTGTTGAGGTAGGACTTCCCTTTGCAGAAGGCATGCTAATTCTCCCTCAAAACAGGCTTTGTTCCTCCATGTGCTGAATAATGCTCCCTTTAATAACAGTTCCTGCCACTTTACCTGGAAGAGATGTTAGGCTAACTGGCTACTAATTCCATGAACCCCTTTTAGATCTCTTTTTAAAATCCAGGTGCCATTTGCTGCTTTCTAGTCCCATGTTAAGAGACTGTTTTTAGTGGCCAGTTACATATTCTGATTAGTAGATCAACAATTTCACATTTAGTTCCTTACAAACCCTCAGATGTATGCCATCTGGACCTGGAGACTTACTAGTCCTAGAATTTCATCTCTTGTGACCTTGATCTGACTGTTTTACAGCCATCCTTCCTGAAAACAGAAGTTCTCGTGTGCGTATATGCCCTGCATTTTCCACAGCAAAAACAGCTGCAAAGCATTTGCTTTCTCTGCCATTTCCCCATCTTCCTTAAGTACAAAGTACCAACCACCTCCTTGACTGGTTTTCTGGTCCTGATAGATTTGACGAAATGCGTATCGCTTGTCTTGGATCCTTTTAACGATACGCTCTTCAACTTCTCTTTTTGTCAGCTTACATTTGTTTTGCCAGAATTATGCATTCTACTTGGCCTTCAGTTAGTGTGGATTTAAAGATTTTCCAGTCATCCCAAAGAGATTTTGACTTGTCTTCATTCTCCCTTATAACTTCCTTCTGACCTAATTTGTGCAAAGGTCTCTGTTTGCAATCAAATGTGATTGTTTTAGACTCCGGTGGGCAATTTCCAATTGATGTGAATGCTGAACTTGATAGTGTGGTGGTCACTGTTCCCAGTGGGTGCACAAATATCCACATCTCGCACCATGTCTTGGGAGGAGGAGGAGGAGGAGAGTTAGATTTATACCCCGCCCTTCACTCAGAGTGGCTTACAATCTCCTTCCCTTCCTCTCCCCACGACAGACACCCTGTAAGGTAAGTGGGGCTGAGAGAGCTCTGAGAGAACTGCTCTTGAGATAACTGTGACTGACCCAAGGTCACCCAGCTGGCTGCCTGTGGAGGAGTGGGAATTAAACCTGGTTCTCCCAGATCCACGCTCCTAACCACTACACCAAACTGGCTCCCAGCTCCAAGCACTCATTTTTATCATTTGGGATTTTAACAACAATCCCAGTGTGTTTTTTGGTTGGATTTCAGCTTCTTCTGCAAATCGGGGGATTTCCATAGGTTTGAAGAAAGACATGTCTTGTCTGTTCATGGCTCCAGTCTCCAGATTTAAGTATCCACAGATTTGACCATGTTGAAAATTAGATATACTGCTAGATATACACACCCTTGCACCGAAGACAAGAAAACAAGCATTTAAAAACAAAGTTGCAAAAACTGCTGGGGATTGGTCAGGAGAATGGGAGGGGCGGGTCACAGGGACACCAGCCAATTGGCGCTTTCTATTAGAACCGGGTTCTGTACAGCTTCCTTCGGACCAGACAAAATACAGCTGTTTACATGACAGTGAAGTCGCTGCTGCCATTCTCCTCCCTCATCCGGGAAGATGAGGATTGTGGTTTTGACTTGACTTTACACCATCTAAACACATTTATTAGATTTCAGCCCTATTCCACGAAGAGAACTAAACTGGGAAATACCAGGCGTGATTATTAACATATGCACACAATCACTACAGACAGACTGCAATTCCCTTTAGAGATGCTGAGACCGTCTGGTTAGGAACAAACAGTAAAGTATATTTATTACAAAGAATTCGAATGCTTACATCAGTCCCTCATCTGCATTTTATCCTCACAACAACCCTGTAAGATTAGTTAGACTGGAAGAGAGCGAGCAGCTCGAGGTCAGAGAGAGGATTTGAACCTGATACAGATATTCAATGGCCCTTTCTGCACTCTCCGCTTAATCCATGTTCACCGCGGTGTCCTCCAAATAATTCTGCACTAAAATCAAACTCAATCTTCTTTTTAATCCAGTCCCCCCCCCATTCTGTACTAAAATTGAGTCCAGCCTTATTTTTATTCTGGCCCCCCCCCCAGTTCTGCATTATATCCCCTCCCTTTAGTGGTCAGCCTGGTTTCAGCCTGCTGTTGCCCTGGGTTATTTGGATGCTGTTTTGCCCTGGACTTAGGCTAAATTTGCATTGGCTTTTCCCACCATTATTTTACGAAACTCAAGTCGGAACTGAACACACACCCCCTCTGCATTGCATGCCGCTTTCGCTTCCTTTGATCATTGGGTTTTATGGTAGCCTCCACACTCCATGCCGCTTTCGCTTCTTTTGATCATTGGATTTTATGGTAGCCTCCACACTCCATGCCGCTTTCGCTTCCTTTGATCATCGGATTTTATGGTAGCCTCCACACTCCATGCCGCTTTTGCTTCCTTTGATCATCAGGTTTTATGGTAGCCTCCACACTCCATGCTGCTTCCGCTTCCTTTGATCATCGGGTTTTATGGTAGACTCCACACTCTGTGCTGCTTTTGCTTCCTTTGATCATTGGATTTTATGGTAGCCTCCACACTCCATGCCGCTTTCGCTTCCTTTGATCATCGGATTTTATGGTAGCCTCCACACTCCATGCCGCTTTCGCTTCCTTTGATCATCGGATTTTATGGTAGCCTCCACACTCCATGCCGCTTTCGCTTCCTTTGATCATCGGATTTTATGGTAGCCTCCACACTCCATGCCGCTTTCGCTTCCTTTGATCATCGGATTTTATGGTAGCCTCCACACTCCATGCCGCTTTCGCTTCCTTTGATCATCGGATTTTATGGTAGCCTCCACACTCCATGCCGCTTTCGCTTGCTTTGATCATCGGGTTTTATGGTACCTTCTGCATAGATTTACGGCTGTTTTATGACCATTCAGGGGTGACTTTGCAGTCCGAGGTATCTGAATGTGGTTCTGAGCTGCACTTTTCCCTCCCAGTTGAGAAAATGTGGAACGAATGCTAGATGCAGAATCGCCCTCAAATTGCCTCGACTCGAACACTGAGAAAATCTGGAGTAGCAGTCAAATGCGGAAAGGATTGTCTGACACTCTCTAACCATGACAACATAGAAGGGAAGGGAGGAAGGACCTCAGGGGGGAAGGGGGGGGGATAAATACCTGCACACTGGTAGAGATCCCCAGTTGCCAAACTGGCAGGAATAAACCTAGGAAGTGAATCTAATATGAGACCGATGAGAGGAACAGATATTGCAATACCAAGTACAACTTACGGGCCCCGGTCACACGGGAGGCTTTGATCGGCGGCAGGGATGGATCGGGGGTGCATCAAGCGGGCGCATTCACACCGCAACATCTGGGAAGCGGCGCGCACCCGTTCCCGATCCGTCTCTTCCGGCCAAAGATGCGGATCAAAAAAACCCCTACAAAACACTACTACTTAGCAGAAAATCCGCAGCAGGGGTGGCCATGTGATCGCCAGCGCGCCCGTCTCCAGCCGCATGCAAGGCCCCCTGCCAAACTGCGCAGGCGCACACATGCACAGCTGCCTCGCTTCGCTCTCCTGTCCGTGGCTTCCCCCTCGCATCTGATCGCGCTGGGGAGCCTATGCACGGCGGCTCAGGGGATCTGTCTGATCCCGCCGCCGTGCTTCTCTTTTGATGTGGCTCAAAAAAGCCACACTTCAGCTGCACCTTTTCCCCCAGTGTGACCGGGGCCACAGACAAATACTTTACAGTCTGTTCCTAATCAGAACCAAGAATCACTGAAGGGGCTTATTTTCTAGGCAAGATTTCGGCCAGTAGGCATATATATGCTACAAACATTTTTTGGGGGAGGAGGTTTTATCAGTCATCAAGAATTATGGGAATCAAATTTTGGGTCCACTCTCCTCTCTTAGAACAGCAGTGGAGAAGAAGAGAAAAGATTGGATTTATACCCCGCCCTTCACTACCCAAAGGTGTCTCAGAGCGGCTTACAAACTCCTGTCCCTTCCCCTCCCCACAACAGACACCCTGTGAGGTAGGTGGGGCTGAGAGAGCTCTTGACAGAAACTGCTCTTTTTTCAAGAACAGCTCTTGTCAGAACTATGGCTTGCCCAAGGTCATCCAGCAGGTGCAAGTGGAGGAGTGGGGAATCAAACCCAGTTCTCCCAGATTAGAGTCTGCACATCTAACCACTACACCAAACTAGCTATCCAACCAGTTAAAGTCTGCGGCATAGATTTGGGTTACAAATATTTTCTCTGGAGAAAAAAATAATAATGGGGGAAGTATTGATGCCATTTCAAATGTAACAGTCTTCTTGAGTTGGCCATTCATAAATCACGTACAGTGAACCTGATACGGAAAGATGTTTGGCCAGAGCTCATTCCTAATTTATGCCATTCACGTTCTATTCATACAAGAAGTTTTGAGATGCTCGTGAACCACACTGGCTAGCATTTGGGGGAAAATATTTTCAGAGAAAGCATAATCTCCACAGCATAAGCTACTCACGAGCAATGCTCCCTCTAAGCTGTAGAGTCTTGTGAGCAAAAATCCTACTTGGTGAGCTACTGTCATTAAAGCTGTGAGCGAGCGATTTGGCTACTGCATAAATTAGCTTGCTCTGGAGCCATCCTTCCTGAGCTAAGACAAAAACGCGTGAGCCGGAGGCTAAAAAACTGTGAGCTAGCTCACAATAACTCATCTTAGAGGGAACACTGCAGTCACTAGCCATTTAGACTCCTCCAGTATATTGAGGGGAGGGGAGGCTACTGGTGTTATGTATTAGCTACAATATGATGGCCACTGAAAAGTACTGGGTTCACCGCATGGAGGACTTGGACGACGACATGCGGTTGCACACGTTTATTGTACTTAGGGCTCTTTTTATAGCAGGTACTCATTTGCATATTAAGCGACACATCCCTAATGTAGCCAATCCTCCAAGAGCTTACAGTAGCTCCTGTAAGAAGAGCTCTGAAAGCTCTTGGAGGATTGGCTACATTAGGGGTGTGTGGCCTAATATACAAAGGAGTTCCTGCTACAAAAAGAGCTAACTGTAATGGCCCAACAGGGCCAACTATATACATATCCACCCAGCACCCCCCATTCCCATTGGAGGGTTTGAATGTCCCGCCAAGTGGCTATTGGTTGGGGCTGGGGGAAACCAGGATCCAAAGTTTCCTTTCTTCCAAGAGCCAAGCTCCTGCATGTGCCACAGACCCCTGGTGGCAGTCCACGTACATAACAGCTGCCACAGTGGTAGCCTGGCCATGTGGTCTGACAAACCCTCAGACCTTCGTTCCTAAGACTATAGACACTTTGGATCCGAAGGCGCTCCTATGGGCTCGCCCAGATCCGAAAGTAGACTTATTGAGTTGTTGACTTGTAAATAGAGCCAATCACGGGTGATGGGCGTGTGTGGGTGTGGTGTGGGGCAGGCATGGAAGCCAGCCACTGACCGGCCAATTTATCTTTCGTTCCTGATGTAATCCAATAAACAAGAGCTGATTCACTATGCTGAGTCTCTGGCCTCAGTACTTTTCAACTAGGCTGGGTCCTTTCCGCATTTGCCTGCCACTCCGGATTTTCTCTGTGTTCGAGTTGAGGAAATTTAAGTCCAGGGCAAAACAGCATCCAAATAACCCCGGGGGCAACGGCAGGCCGAAGCCGGGCTGGCCACTGAAGGGAGGTGATGTAATGCAACGTCGATGAAAGAAAGAATGTGGGGGGGGGGACCAGAATAAAAAGAAGGTTGGACTCAATTTCAGTGCAGAATGGGGGGAAAAACACACCCCTGGATTAAAAAGAAGGTTGAATCCGATTCTAGTGCAGCATGGCTTGGGGGACTCTGCGGTGAACAGGGGTTAAAAGGAGAGTGCGGAAAGGGCTTCCTGGTCTCGTCAGATCTCAGAAGCGAAGCGGGGTCAGTCCTGGCGAGTCCTTGGATGGGAGACCCGAGGAAGGCCAGGGTTGCTACACAGAGGTCCCTGCCACACGGCAGGGAAAACACTGGCCAAAGTGCGGCTTTTAAAAGCCGCACCAAAAAAGAGACGCCGCGGTGGGATCCCACGATCCCCTGAGCCGCGGTGCCATTGCTCCCCGGCACGATCAGATGCCAGGGAGGAAGAGACGATTGGGAGGGGGAGGCTGCCGAACTGCGCATGCTCGAGCATGCGCAATATGGCCGGGGGCCGGGGATGCACCGGCGGAAAGACGCGCCGGCGGAAAGACGCGCCGGCGATCCCGCGGCCGGCAGTGATGCGGCCTTTCGGAAAGAACCACCTAGGTAGGTGGTTCTTTTTTGCTGCGGGGTTTGGCCGGGAGGGGCGGATTGGAAACAGGCTGGGAACGGGCGCAGCATCATTCCCAGAAGTTGCTGTGGGATCGCGCCCGTTTGTTGCGGCCCCGATCCGTCCCTCTCCCGGCCCAAACCCTCTCGTGTGAACAGGGCCAAAGTCAAGCGACGGCAAACCCACCTCTGTTCGTCTCTTGCCTTGAAAACACTAGAGGGTTTCCATAGGTTGGCTGTAATTTGGTGGCCCTTTCCATCCCCACCAGGGCGGCAGGGTATAGCCTGATGTCGTCAGATCTGGGAAGCCAAGCAGGGTCGCTGTTTGGGTGGCAAGACTTTACAGCGGAAGGCAACAGCAGACCACCTCTGCTTCTCACTCGCCTTGGAAGCCCCTTGCTGGGATCGCCAGAAATCAGTTGCAACTTGGCAGCGCTTACATACATAAGTCTATTGAGAAATATTGAGGAATGTCTTAAATAAAAAACAACAACCCTGGAAACAGAAACATTCAGGCTGTGATCACACACGCTAAATAATCCACTTTCCATGTACTTCCCAACTGAATTTTTACTTGTGTGAACTGGCAAAATCCAGTTCGAAAGTGCTTTGAAAGTGGGTTATTTAGTGTGTGTGATCGCAGCCTTATTTCATCAAACCAGGTAGGCTTCTTGAAAAGTTAAAGACACGTTGGCTGCATCCACACCTCACTCCACTGGCTGCCCATCAGTTATAGGCTCGGTCTAAGGCATTGGCTATTGCATCCATGGCCTTGGAGCATCATATCCACAAGACCGCCTCTCTCCCTTCATGCTCCCCCACAAGAACTTCACTCATCCTAGCAGGGCCTTCAGCAGGCGCCAACCTGCAGATGGGCAAAATCAACAACTTCCCATATGAGGGCCTTCTCCGTGGTGGCCCCCACCTTATAGAACAGCCTGCCTGAGGAGGTCAGGAAAGCTCCCCCTCTCATGGCTTTCCACGAATTCTGCAAAAGTGAATTACTCAAGCGGGTGCAGAGGAGAGTGATGAGGATGATTGGGGGCCTGGAGACCAAGCCCTATGAGGAAAGGCTGAGGGACTCGGGAATGTTTAGTCTGGAGGAGAGGAGGTTGAGGGGGGACAGGATTGCTCTCTTGAAGGATTTGAAGGGCCCTCAGTTAGAGGAGGGCAGGAAGCTGTTCCCGTTGGCAGCAGAGGACAGGACTCGCAATAATGGGTTTAAAGTAAGGGTGGGAAGGTACCGGCTGGATTTTTTTACCGTAAGAGTTATTCAACAGCAGAATCAGCTCCCTAAGGAGGTGGTGAGCTCCCCCTCACTGGCAGTCTTTAAGCAGCCACTGGACAAACACTGGTCAGGGATGTTCTAGGCTGATCCTGCACTGAGTAGAGGGGTGGATCATGGAGTAGTACTGTACAAAATGATTCACAAATTTACTTGGATACATTCTTAGGCTTCATGGTCTATACTACTTGGTATAATTTGCTGTAAGTTGGATCCTACCATGTAATTTTGGCATCTTTTAATATGCCATTTGAAGACTTCGGCTTTGCTTCCATTCTGTTTTTAGATTTCTGGTTTATTCTGCAACCCTAATCCTGCTTGATTCTTCACTGAATATGTAATGTATTCAATAGCTGCCATTGAATGCATGATGTATGTGAAACATCTAATTGACTTGCCATGTTGAGCTTCGTCCTGGGCTAGGATCCAAATCCATCCAATTGCATTGCTAGCCCAGAAAGCACCTAGCCAATCACCTTACAGCAAGCTCCCTGAGCGGGAACGTCCATGATTGGTCCTTATATGAACAACCGTATTGGCTGGTATTTGTACAGTGGGTGTGGCTACATTAGCCGGGAGAGTTTAAAAGCAGGACAACTGCAATGTAAAAGCTGAACCGTTCTGTTCTGGCTATCAGATGTTGATCCGTGTTGGAGTTGTTCTAGTAGAAGATTAAAGTGGTGTTCCTGCTTAATCACTCTCCGACTTCTTTGTTAAGCGAGCGACTTAACAGAATACCCCAATCTGGTCGATTGTATCGACTCAGTCTGTGTAGTCCACCTGGAGTCCAAGTGAGAAAAGTTAACTATAAATGATATAAAATGAAATAAAAACCAATTAAAAACTCATTCAGTATTTTTGCACTAAAACAGCCATTGACCTCCTGCATGGGTTTTGTTCTGCAATGATTTCACAAATGCCAGTGATGTGTGGATGGAGGCGTTTATTGGCACATTTTGCCAAAGCAGCTAACAGGGCAACGCTATGTAGAGTAGACTTCAGTTGTTGTTTTCCATCAGGTTGTAACCAATTTATGGACTATCCAGGTTGGGATTTTAGAAAGATACAAGTGTAGGCCCACAATACTCATGGGAGGGGGATTCCCTCACCCCCCTTTCTTTCCAGGCCTGCACCCAACACAACACCCAGGCCTGTGCCTCCACCGCCTGTGGGCCTGCCGTGACGACTGGGCTGCTCCACCAGTGGCAGCACACTCACCGTGGTGCTTGGGCTGTGGTGGCGACCAGGGTTCCCGCTAAGCTGTGGAGTCTTGTGAGCAAAATTCTACTTTGTGAGCTACTGGCACGAAAGTTGTGAGCGAGCCATTTGGCAACTGCATAAATTGTAATCTGGCTGCTGCATCAATTAGTTTGCTCTGGAGCCATCCTTCCTGAGCTAAGACAAAAATGTGTGAGCCAGAGGCTAAAAAACTGTGAGCTAGCTCACACTAACTCAGCTTAGAGGGAACACTGGTGGTGACATGCCTGGCATGTCTCTTGAGCTGAGCTGCATGGGCGCTGCTGGGCCCAGTGCAGAGCTCGGGGCTGCCTTGCCACCACTGCTGCTGGAGCCCTGGGCTGCACAGCAGCCGCTGGACCCTGCACGGCTCCCTGGTACCACTGCCACCAAAGGTAAGTGTATTCTCTGCGCTTGCGCAGAAAACGCTACTTTACTTGGTGGGGGGATTTAACCCACCCTTGTGTTTTTTTAATTTCAAGATTTATTTTTTTTTGCAAACCTAGGGAGTGTCCTAAGTTTGCAGAAAAATCTCTTTATCCTCTGTGTGGCCCTGATCCGTGGATTTAGCTGTCTGCAGGGGGGAGGGCACCTGTGGCTAATAGTATGTAGACGACTATGCTTAGCATTGCACTGTTAGTATATTCCCAATTCCACAATCCCCACCCTTGGAAACTGTGAGGTTCAGTGCTTTGTAGTAGCCGAGATCTCTCCTGATCTGCAGAACCTTCAAGGGCGCGGCCCTTATCGACACCCAGTGAAGCTTCCACCAACAGTAATCCTGCTGCAACCTGCCTCAAATGTGTTCTTCCCCAGCAATACTTTGCGATAAGGAACAACAGTTTGATAGGCCGGCTTCTATTCCAAGAACTGCAAATTACAGTAGCCCAGTGCTTCTGTCCGTGAGATCTAAGACTAAGGGCGTTGATGCACTCAGCTGAAAGTCATAAGTTGTGGGGTAATCAAGGAATGAGAAATCAAGTTATGCACATACATGTGTGACCTAACTCTGTGGGAATAGTAATGTTTTGGAATGGTGGTGGTGGAAAGCACCATCAAGTCACAGCTGCTTTATGGCAACCGTGTAGGGCAAGGGTGTCAAACATGCAGCCCGGGGGCTGGATTAGGCCCCCGGAGGGCTTCTATCAGGCCCGCAGTGGAATTGGCTGTCTTTTGCTTCTTCTTCCAGTTCTACTGCTGCTGCGTCATCATAGGTTTGCAGATTACAGATACACACCTGAACAGCATACTCAAGATTACAACAGCACAGACGTTTTGATGCAGTAATTCAGAGCAAGAGGTGTCGGTTATCAGACACTGTTAAATAAACAAAATATTGCAAGAGTGCTGATGTTTTAAGCATGTTTTTATTTTAAGTAAAAAAAACAAACCCTTTGTGTCTGGGTCCTTTATAAAGTTTATAACTCCGCTACCTGGCATTATGTTTTATGACACACGCGGCCCGGCCCAACAAGGTCTCATTTATGTCAGATTCAGCCCTCATAACAAATGAGTTTGACACCTCTGGTGTAGGGTTTTCAAGGCAAGAGACGTTCAGAGGTGGTTGACCATTGCCTGCCTCTGTGTAGCGACCCTGGACTTCCTCGGTGGTCTCCCATCCCGGTACTGACCATGGCTCACCCTGCTTAGCTTCCGAGATCTGATGAGATTGGGCTAGCCTGGGCTATCCAGGGCAGGGCATTTGGGAATACTAGCTAGGAAGAAAGAGTCCAGTAGCACCTTAAAGACTAGCAAAGTTTGTGACAGGCTATGAGTCAGTCTCGCAGCCGCCACCCCCACACATGGAGCAATGCCTGCACAGAGCTCTTGCCCCCGCCCTGGCTGCTGCTTCCCTTTCCTCTGCCGCCCACACTCCCACTTTGCATGGCACCACTTCCAGGGGCAGGGGAGTGTTGGAAATGTATGTGTTTACAAGGTCTGATGATTCAGTCATTATAGGGTTAACTTGTATTCCTAGTTTGCTATTGTTTAGACTGACCTGGAAGGGATACCTGGCACTAAGCCAATGGGGAATTAGCCCGGGAAAAGTAGCTTCTACTGTGATACAGATTGGTCATTTGTTTCAGGTGACTTCCTTTCTAGGGGTCAAGAAGAAGGAGAGAATCTCCACCATTCTGTGTGTGCTTGTTTTGACTATAGGCAGCTTAGAAATGTAGCTCTTAGTGTTATGTTAATTTGTAGTAATCCCGTGAACCCTTTACCCTTAGAATTAAAGGTTTTTTAAAAGCAAAGAAATCTCTTCTTTCCAATAGAGCAAGATCCATTTAATAGTCTAAGCATTAAACACTTTTTGACTATTTTACAACACTTCGGACAGCGCTGGCTCTTCGGCTTGGAAACTGAGATGAGCACCGCATCCCTAGAGTCGGATTCAACTGGCTTTTGAGCAAGGGAAACCATTACCTTTACCTTTATGGGTCACTGATCACTTATTCAGACAGTGACTTCGGAGCAGTGACTCACGACCGCTCACGCCCTGCCACAAATGTTGTTAGTCTTGAAGGTGCTACTGGATTCGTGCTCTTTTCTACTGCTACAGACTGACTAACTCAGCCACCTGTCTCGATCTAGCTCGAAAGCATTTGGGAATACGGGTTAGAAAGGAGACTGAAGTCTAATCAGTCTAACTCGTGGTGTATCGTTTCTAAAATACTGAAATGGAATAGCAAAACAAAATGGTGGGGGGGGAGCAAAACAGATAAAGCCTGTCACAGAAACTGATGGATGACAAAGGAGACAAAATTTGGACACTGGAGAAGATCGCCGGAGGGCCAAGGTAGGTATTTCGTTGTCACTGGCCTCATGTTTTTCAGGAGGAAAGAATTCCCGTGCCCTTTGGCTATTCTGTTGCAGTCTGGTTTTAGGAGATAAAGAAATTCCATTCCTTCTGGCTTTCATTATATACACACAGACACATTCTCTACATTAGGACAGTTTAGCATTTTCCACCTCCCCCCCCCCATCAATATTGTTCAGAATTCCTGGGATTGAATTTCACAGTTTAGCAAAGAATCTTTCTCGTTCGAATGGAGAAATGTCTTGGCTGTTTTCCTGGGTGGCCACACTCCCTGTTTGATTTTTCCCAGGGGTCTATATGGTTCGGTATCCTGCATCCAATAACGGCCAGCCAACTGGGAAGGGGGGGGGGAATAGCAATAGGCCCCAACTTTCGTTTGGATAAAACAAGCTCCGGTATACTGCCTTTGAACATGGAAGCTCCACTTAGTTCTCACAGCTAATAGCCACTGATAGATCTATCCTCCATGGATTTGTCTTATTTATTTATTTATTTTGTTCCATTTTTATTCCGCCCTCCCCGCGAACAGGCTCAGGGCGGCTTACATTCATTGGTACAAGGTACCATGGATCCACATAAAACACATAAAAACAGTTAAAACGTTTTAAGCATTTTTTACATTTAAAATAATCAGAGTGCTAAACGGTAGTAGCCATTCTTCGTTGAGAGGATGGCATATTAATGATGTAACACACACGAATGAATGAACGCCCACTCATGAATGAGATCTGAATGTGAACGCTGAAGATTTAGGAGCAATCTAGCTTTCCCATATTTGGGAAATGTTACAGTTATTCATGAAGATGCTTTTTGGAGGCACCATCGTAACTAAGAAGTATAATATAGGAAACGTCCCCTGTCTGGACATGGCCTTGACCTGTGGTTTTATCCATTCAGACAGGCATTTATTTCCATAAATCATCTTTGATACAGAAGGATCTCTACAGTGACTCAAGCCCAAAGGAGGACTGGCAGCCTGGGGTCTGATCCTCACCTCCGATGGCTTCTCTTCTCTGCCATTTTAGTTTTGATCCCAGGAATCTGTTCCCTTTTATGGTGCACCTCAGCTGCTTTGCGGCATGCTGACACTCAGATGGGGAGCCCTTTAGCACACTTCCCCTGGTTAGCACTCGGATGGGAGTCACCAAGGAAATCTAGGGTTGCTACGAGGACACAGGCAATGGCAAACCACCTCCGAATGACTCTTGCCTTGAAAACTGTATGGGATTGCCCTAAATATTTGGGACAGGGACCCCCTGCCCCCAGGTCTCCTTTCTTGACACTACTCTGATGGTGTTATGTCACTTTTGGGGAAAACCTGGAAGTGACTTCAGTTCTCTCTAGGAATCACCAAAAACTCTATGGTTTTACCATAGAGTTTCCATGGATTCCTAGAGAGGCACGACTTCACTTCTGGGTTTTTCTAGAAGTGATATCATGGCATCACTGAGAGCCACCTCTTGTGTCCCCCCTCGCCCCCCCCCCCCCAGCTCCCACTGGCTGTGTTTTGCCTGTGGCGACCAATACACAAGACTGCGTTTGCATAATAACATAAGTTTTGGAAAATAAACTTATTTTTCCTGTATTCTCATTTGCATTGTCTGTAACAGTACTCCTTCTGTGCTTACTAAATTCTCAGTGCAATTCTAAGGAGAGTTGCACCCTTCTAAGTCCATGGGGTTAGAAGGGTGTGACTCTGTTTTGCATTGTACTATTTGTCAGACTAATGCCAGTCCTTGTCCTTTGGGAAATGGCAAGTGATGATTTTTTTGAAATACAAGTGCAAACACCCACACGTCAACGTCTCCTCAGAACAGGCCTTTCTAGTTTTTGCATCATTTTTTATATGTTGCAAGAGAATATCTAATAAATTCCGGTCCCTTATTATAGCCTTGTGAATGAAGTCTTTGGCCATCGAGGTATGATTCCATTTGTCAGGGCGTGATGCTTAGGTTGTGAATGGTAGTCTTAAATAGTACTTGTGCTTCCCAGAAGGCAACAAGGTTGCCATAACCCTGCCAGGGGCAAAGAATCCCTACTATGGTTTATCATAGAGTTTCCGGCAATTCCCAGAGATACATGAGATTACTTCTGAGTTTTCCCAGAAGTGACATCATGCTGTCCCTGCCAGCCATCCCATGGTCCCGCCTTCTGGTCTCCCCTCGAATGGCAGGCCTTACCTGTCAACCACTTGTTTGGATCTTTTAATCACTTCCTTTGTGCTGTTTTTTGGATGCTTGCTTCCCAGCCATGGATTGACATGGTGTCGCAAAGCTTTAATGTGCCTTATCAGAATCCCCCCAAGACTAGGCATTATGCTCCAAGCCTTTGTGAGTCAATTGCATGGATGGAATTACACAGGGGGAAGAATGAGCCCTTCATTCAGATCCCTCCTTTAAAAAAATAAATAAATCACCACTCTTTGTTGCGGCACCTGATCAAATGGGATTAGCCAATGTAGCCATTGGTATTAGCGTGTTCTGAATAATGGAGACAGTCTTTGTACACTTAAAGAGTTACCAAATGCTAAGTATGAAATATATCATGGTCAAGTGGGGAAACGGTTTAGGTTACTCAGGAAAAACAGATCCAGGTGGGGCAGCCGCGTTGGTCTGAAGCAGCAGAACAAAATTTGCCTCCAGTGCCATTCTCCCTCTAAGCTGTGGAGTCCTTTGTGAGTACAAATTCTACTTTGTGAGCTGCTGGCATTAAAGTTGTGAGTGAGCGATGTGGCTACTGCATGAATTTGGCTGCGGCATGCCTCCTGAGCTAAGACAAAAATGTGTGAGCCGGAGGCTAAAAAACTGTGAGCTAGCTCACACTAACTCAGCTTAGAGGGGACACTGGTCCAGTGGCACCGTCTCAGGAAAGACAGTGCCTCACATTCTGTGGCTCAGTTTCCCACTCTCCCGAAACTTATTTTACTTTTTCTAGACATCCAACCCAGTGGCAACCATGTTCCATAGCTGTGTATGTAGATACAGGATTTGCGGGTCAGGACAACTCTGGATGATTCTAAACCACTTTAACAATACACACAAGGAAATATCATTAAAACAAACCAGGAACTCTTCCTGAATCAAGCCAGGCTGATGGGGCAAGACCGCACACAGGGGTCATTTCGTAGAAGAAGAGGTGCAGGATCTCATTAGCATAACTCATTAGCATAACTTATTTGCATATGCCACACCCCCTGACATCACCGGAAGTGTGTCAGAAGGCAACACCCACTGCTCAGGCTCCACTAGACTGTTTTGGATTGCTAGCTATGGGGGGGGGGAACGTGCAGATCTGCCCTCGCAGATCCCCCATGGCCCACTCCCCCAATCAAGCCCCCCACCACCACCGCCACCCCGCAGGTGCTGGGAAAGGCGGGCAGTGGGGCTCCGGAGGCCTTCCCTGGGCTCTGCGCCTCAGCGCAGGTGGGGGGGAGGCTCTGCAACTTACCTGGCTGCTTCTTGCTCCTCGTGGCCCGGGGCTGCTGGGAGCAGGGGGCGGGGCTTGTTCCATGTGCCCGCCCCCTGGGCTCTTTACTGCCGGAGCACCGCGCCTGTGTGCTCCTGCAGGAAATGACCCCTGCTCCCACATGTAAAACATGGAGAGTCGAGGGAAACCAGGTGCATTCAACATATCTGGAGCCAGGGAAAAGGCCCCGCCCACCTCAGGGTCTTCACTTTGTGGGCCATCTAGTGGGGGGAGGGGCTTGTCCCACAGTTTGAGAACCACAGCAGCAAAGTTTCCGAGGGTAGCCATGTTAGTCTGCCAGATTCGAGTCTATTAGCACTTTAGAGACCAAGAAGATTCCGGGGCTATGTCCTGGACCTGGATAGCCCAGGCAAGCCCGATCCCGTCAGTTCTCGGAAGCTAAGAAGGGAAACCTCCAAGGAATACCAGGGCCGGGATGCAGAGGCAGGCAATAGCAAGCCACCTCTCTGAGACATCTAGTCCCCATTAGGGGCCACCAGAAGTCAGCCACGACTTCCAGGCATAAAAAACGTAAAGGTTCCCTTGCTCGAAAGCCAGTCGAGTCCGACTCTAGGGTTGCAGTGCTCATCTCCATTCCCAAGCCGAAGAGCCAGCGCTGTCCGAAGACGTTTCCGTGGTCATGTGGCCGGCATGACTAAACACCGAGGTGCACAGAACCCTGTTACCTTCCCACCGAAGTGGTACCTATTTATCTACTTGCAATTTCTTGCTACACACCCAAATAATACAGAAAAAGATTCTGAGGCTATAAGCTTCCAAGAGTCACAGGATTACGCCTGGGAAAAACAGAGACCAACTCACACGGCATCTTATTCTGTTTTGCTCATTTTTGTTGCATGACGCTTTCCAAGCTAATGGACTGACTTACAGATATACTTATTTTATTTACATATTTGATTTACTTATTTCCAAGTTTCATTATCTGCTTGGGTTCTAAGCACAAGTTCTGTCTGCGCCAGAGAGTCTCTGTGATGGAGCACACTTTGTCTGGCGCTAGTACTTCCATTTGTGCAGGACCAATGGTTTTTAATGAGCCCTTGTGCAAGCAGACGGGCTAGTGGAAGAGGAAGCGCACTCCGCAGCGCAGACGGTCTAGTGTGCATGGAAATTGTTCATAGAATCCAAGGTTAAATATGCAGATAATTAAACATGTAAATAAGGACATTATTGAAATACCTAGACTGAGATCTAACAATACAAGAAGAAATATTTATGGTATCATAACCTAACTTAGAATAATAGAATAATAGAGTTGGAAGGGACTTCTAGGGTCATCTAGTCCAACCCCACGATGCAGGAAATTCACAAATACCTCCCTCCCACACACACACGCACCCAGTGACCCCTTGTTCCATGCCCAGAAGATGACAAAAAACCTCCAGGATCTCTGGCCAAACTGGCCTGGAGAAAAATTGCTTCCTGACCCCAAAGTGGCGATCAACATTTCCCTGGGTGTGTAAGAAAGGGCCACAAGAACTGAGCACTGATGCAACCCTTCCTGCCCTCCCTTCTCATGATCTGCCTAAGTTCACAGAGTCCGCATTGCTGTCAGATGGTCATCTAGCCTCTGTTTAAAAACCTCCAAAGAAGGAGAGCCCACCACCTCCCGAGGAAGCCTGTTCCACTGAGGAACCCCTCAAACTGTCAGGAAGTTCTTCCTAACGTTTAGCTGAAAACTCTTCTGATTTCATTTCAACCCATTCGTTCTGGCCCGACCTTCTGGGGCAACAGAAAACAACTCCACACCATCCTCTATATGACAGCCCTTCAAGTACTTGAAGATGGACTTCCGAGAGTGTGAACTGGAAGGTGTTGAATTGCTCCTGCTATGTACTCATAGTCAATTTTTAACTACTCTAGGACGATAAAGCTTTTCAGACTTTCACAGTTCTACCAGTGATGCTGGTCTCTAGGATGAAAATCATGGGTGTTAGGGAGAAAGCAGAAAAACAAACACAGGGAAGTGAATGAGTGAGCATGAGCGGCATCTGATCCAAGCAACTGGATAAACAGAACAAAAATATATTTGCAGGCTCCATCAGTACTTCACAAATGAAACACCAAGGACTATGGCCACCGCAGCATCGCTCAGCAAAAGCTATTCTGAGGGCAGTGCCTGGGAGGATGGAGTTTGGGGAGGGCAAGAATGACTTCACTTCCAGGAGACGCTCTGGCAATTTCCTCTATGGTAAAGACCATAGAGATGTGGGGAGATTCCTTGAGAATCACCATGAAGGATATTTCTCAGCCATTTTTTTTTCTCCTGCTCCTCAATTTCTCGAGGGAGTAGATATGGCCTGGGGCGGAGTTTACACAAAATGGGAGGGAAAATGGCAAGCCGTGTCTTCACCCACCACTACACACTGATGAAAGACCTTCTCCTTTGCTTAGTAGCATATGCTGTATTGGTTTACTATGAAATTGCTTGTCCAGCACTGGTTTCTGACTAGGAACACAAAGTATCCCCAAAAGCAAAACTGTAGCCTTTTTCAGAGACCAGGTCTACAAAACAGACAGGAACAACTGTGGCCCGTTCTGCACCTAGTATTCGCTCTGTTGTTTTACCAAACCCACACTGGAACAGAAAAAGATGTGGCTCAAAACCACATTCAAATACCCCGGGGCCAACGCCAATACTGACTGCAGAGTCACCCCTGATTGGACATAAAATGGCCATAAATCTATGCAGACGGTACCATAAAACTGAGAGATCAAAGGAAGTGAAACCGGCATGCGGTGTGGAGGCTACCATAAAATCCGATGATCAAAGGAAATGAAAGTGGCATGCAATGTAGCAGAGGGGAATTTCGGTTCCACTGTGAGTTTGCTAAAACAGCAGAGCGAATGCTAGATGCAGAATGGGCTTGTGTATCTCAGGATAAGGTTGGGAGACTTGTTCGCAGTGTTCCCTCTAAGCTGAGTTAGCGTGAGCTAGCTCACAGTTTTTTTAGCCTCCGGCTCACACATATTTGTCCTAGCTCAGGAAGGATGGCTCCAGAGCAAACTAATTTATGCAGTAGCTACATCGCTCTCTCACAACTTTAATTCCAGTAGCTCACAAAGTAAAAATTTTGCTCACAAGACTCCACAGCTTAGAGAGAGCATTGCTTGTTTGGTTTGGGAAAATGTCTGGATCAGAGAAACCAAGAGCATAAAGGTCTTTTCTTATTTTTTACAGAATGAAGAAGAGAAAGACTTACACCCCACTTTTCTCTACCTTAAGATGTCCCAAAATGGCTTAGAATCGCCTTCCCTTCCCCTCCCCACAACAGGCACCCTGTGAGGTAGGTGGGGCTGAGAGAGTTCTGAGAGAACTGTGACTGGCCCAAGGACACCCAGCAGGCTTCATCTGGAGGAGGAGTGGGGAATCAAGCCCGGTTCTCCAGATTAGAGTCTGCCACTCTTAACCACTACACCATGCTGAATGGAGCCACTGCAGCTGTGATTTAAAGGAGGGGTGACTGGTGTGGGGGGAGGGGCTATTTAACCCTTTCCCTTCATCCAATTTCGCCACTAGAAAGCAGCCATCACCCCCAGTTGAGTTTGGTCCTGCTGAGGAAACCTTACAGGTGGTCATTCTCCTCCCCCC
>NW_015163105.1:189703-192716 GCF_001447785.1 Gekko japonicus | reverse complement strand
GTGTGTGTGGGGGGGGAAAGAGCCTCTTTTCTTGCTCACCCCTTCAAATCACAGCCCCAATGGCTGAATTAAGAAAAAAAATGGTTACAAGGTTCATGAAACTACACATTATGTGAAATTCCGCTTTGGGTTTCTAATCTCGATGCCACCATCACATTTCTAAATTACGCATTTCTGGTAACTATTTCCCCTCAGGGATATCTTTGGGTGGAATGTTGCTATGTGACTCGGCTTCCCAGAAGAGTCTTTAACAAAATGATGAATGAATAAAATCTATAAAGTGGATTTTTCCAGCCATAAATATATTGCCTGTCTTCGGGGCTATTGCCTCAGTAACTGGAGAGACAATCATGTAAATAGCGAAAAATGTGAAAAACCTGGGGCCTTCCCTTGTATAATTACAGAGCGAATACTTTATGCGGATGATCTGGTTCACTTTATCTTCCCGCATTCCAAGCTTATGTTAACACATATTTTCGCAGGTTTTGAAAGGTTTCGGAAATAGAATCACCACATGTGCCTGTCGAGTTTGCTGCTACAGGCAGGGACGCTGAAAACACATCCAGAAAGCAGCTTGCTTTTACAATCATTTGGAATTTACTTGAAGAATCAATAAAAGGAGAACAAGCCGTCACTGAATGAAGCTAGGAATGAAATTAGCTCAAAATTAGCTTGGTTTGAGAACTGATCGAAAAGTACCGCTTTTACTACAATGATTAATTCCATGATATCAACAAAAACATCAGCTTGCTTCATCTCTTTATCTGTGCTGCTCATCAGAACTACTCAGAGATATTTTTCTTTTAAATCCCTTTTATTAGAAAAATATTATACCTGTGGTTTGAATCCACAGATCCTAAATGTAACAATGGAGCTCTTCCACCAGGCCTTAGATTAGGAGCCTCCACTGATGAATGTACCACTGATGAATGTACCATAAACTGTACATGACCTCAAGGTTTGTAGTCTGGGGGTGCTGTCGGAACCAGTCCTACTGCTGGATAAGCAGTTGACAGCTATGGCCAGGAGTGCCTTTTATCAGTTTTGCCTGTTAAGCCAGCTGTGGCCTTTCCTGGGTGGAAAAGATCTTGTCACTGAGGTGCGTGTCCTGGTTACATCTAGATTAGATTGCTGCAATATGGGGCTGCCCTTGAGAAGTATTCAGCAACTTCATTTGGTTCAGAATGCTGCCCATCAACACTGGGCCCCAATTTGTTTCTGGGTCGAATTTCAAGATGCTGGTGTTGACCTTTAAAGCTCTGACTGATCTAGGGCTGCCAAGTCTCGTTGAATCGCGGCGGGGGATCATAATTCTTTACAGGAGCTCTGCCGCGGGGGACGGCAACAGGCGTTGCACCGCCATCGCCAGGATGTGACGCTATGCGTCGCTCCGGCAATGGGGCTGTTTGGAGTCCCGTTGCCAGAGCGATGCGTAGTGTCACATCCTGGCGACGGCGGTGCAACGCCTGTTGCCGTCCCCCGCGGCAGAGCTCCTGTAAAGAATGACGATCTCCCGCCGCGATTCCACGAGACTTGGCAGCCCTATGTCCCTCTTTTCTAACTGGATCATGGACAGGAAACTGCCGCCACCTGTTTGCACTAGCACTTTATGTAATTGTTTTATTATGAATTTTATCGTATTTATTGATCTTATTGTATTTGGCTTATGTAAGCCGCCTTGAGCCAGTTTGTACCGGCAAGGCGGGGTATAAATTGAAAGTAAATAAATAAATAAATTATAAAGACATTATGTAGCTAACTGACCATGGTTTATATCAGGGGTACCCAGCCTTCTTGAGCCTGAAGGCACATTTGGAATTCTAACACAGTGCGGTGGGCACAGCCTCAAAATGGCTGCCACAGAGGTAGAGCAAGCCACAAAATGGCTGCTGTGGTTTATCTTCAATTGTGCAGTGAAGATCCTTGTGCTATGGTGGCAGCTGCTGCCAAAGAAACATTCTTAAAAATCTGCACAGCCAATTACTGGGCAAAAGTCTCACCTGGTCCCACTCAAGGGTTGCCAACCTCCAGGTAGCACCTGGCGATCTCCCACTATTATAACTGTTCTCCAGCCCCCCCCCCCTACCTCCCAGGGTGTCTCTTGTGGGGAGGGGAAGGGAAAGGAGTTTGTAAGCCGATCTGAGACTCCTTTGGGTAGTGATGGGCGGGGTATAAATCCAATCTCTTCTCTTCTTCTTCTTCTAATTCTCAACATGCCCACATGTGTGGATATCTAAATCTGCAGATAGGGGGCACAATTACCCCAAACAAATTTTCCTGCAAACTTGGGTAACCCCCTAGGTTTGCAGAAAAATCTGAAAACTGGAAAAAAAATACATTAGGGGGCTTAAATCCCCCTTCAAATAAAACGCATATGCACAAGTGCAGACAATGCATCTATCCGAGACAGACTCACCCGCACTTCCACCGCCCCCCAACAGAGACACCGTAATCCTGGCCGAGGACCCCAAGTCCAAACGCCATGGCCGAGCCTGCCGCCACTGCCAGGCCAGCCATCGTTGCCGCCAAGCCTGCTGCCGCCAGGAAAGCCGCTCCCAAGCTCTTTGCCACCACCAGAGCTGCCACCACTGCTGAGCCCATCGACAGTGAAGGGGCTCCCAAAGGGGCGTTGGGCTCATCCAGGCCACCCACCGCTGGGAAGGCTGCTGTGAATGTCATGGCTGGCACCGGCAGCCAGCAATGAAGGGCCGGGCTTGCTGTTGTCACCTCAATGCTGGGTGCCTCCACACACTGGCTTTCCACCTCCCAGGGTCCCGCAGAGCCTGCTTTGGCTACCACAAAGTATACAGGGCAAGGCTCCGGAGACCCTGAAGCAGGAGCCTGTAATTGGCACGCTGGGTTGGGTGAGGAAGAGGGAGCAGGGAGGAAGAAGAAGAAGAGAAGAGATTGGATTTATACCCCGCCCTTCACTACCCAAAGGAGGAGGACAAGGACTCCCCAAGGGACAGAGAGGAGTAGAACCCCTGCTAGGTAGGGAACCCAAAAGTAGGGA
>NW_015163105.1:176917-189453 GCF_001447785.1 Gekko japonicus | reverse complement strand
TGGGGAATCAAACCCGGTTCTCCCAGATTAGAGTCCGCGCACTTAACCCCTACACCAAACTGGGGGGTATTGGCTTGTGGGGGAGAAAGAAGGGGGATTGTCTTGGGGGAGAGAAAGAAAGGGGAAGATGGGAGGAGAGGAAAGGAAGCAAAGGTGAGGGAATGCCCCCTCCCCGCAAGTTTCTTGCCTGTTTCTGTTTCTGCGTAATGGATTGGATACAATCCAGGGGGGAAAAAGTGTTTCAGTACCTGTGAGATATGCCAACCTGTTGCAGAAAGCAATTCCTACAACCACCTGGAGAAAGTCCAACTCTCCCCTCGTTGCTGCCAGCAGCTGTTTTACTTTCCACTCAGGTAGAAACTGGCTTTCCACTCACCTTCTCTCCGGTGTGGCTTCATCTTGGACTCAGAACCGCAGGCGGTGGTGGGAAGCCCCATCATGTTGCAGCCAATTTCAAGGCAAGAGACGTTCAGAGGTGGGTCGCCATCGCCTGCCTCCACGTCACAATTTTGGTATTCCTTGATGGTCTCTCTTCCAAATACAGACCAGGGCTGGTCGTGCTTACATTCTGTGATCTGACAAGGTCAGGCTAACCTGGGCCATCCAAGTTGGACCACAGAAGCTGGTAAGGGAAGCCAAACTGTGGTGGATTCTTTGGTGTAGTGGTTAAGTGCGTGGACTCTAATCTGGGAGAACCAGGTTTGGTTCCCCACCCCTCCAGTTACACCTGGCTGGGTGACCTTGGGCAATCCATTGTTCTGGCACAGCTGTTCTTGAAAAAGAGCAGTTTCTGTCCGAGCTCTCTCAGCCCCGCCTACCTCACAGGCAATGCTCCCTCTAAAACTATGGAGTCTTGTGAGTAAATATTAAACTTCGTGAGCTACTGGGATTAAAGTTGTGAGTGAGCGATTTGGCTGCTGCATAAGTTAATTTGCTCTGGAGCCCTCCTTCCTGAGCTAAGACAAAAATGTGTGAGCTGGAGGCTAAAAAAACTGTGAGCTAGCTCACACTAACTCAGCTCAGAGGGAACACTGCTCACAGGCTGTCTGTGGTGGGGAGGGGAAGGGAAAGGAGTTTGTAAGCCGCTCTGAAACTCCTTTGGGTAGTGAAGGGCGGGGTGTAAATCCCTCCTCCTCCTCCTCCTCTTCTTCTTCTTCTTCTCCTCTGCTAGAAGAAAGGTGAAAGGCGGATGGTGAGAGATTACTGCGGATTGCCTGAGCTGTTTCCAGACCCACTAAGGGCTGCATTAGTTTCGTATGCAAAAGCTGCCTCTACATCACCCTGTATGCAAAAGCTCTGATCACCTCCAGATGAGAGACTGAAGGAAGCGGGCAGTGGGGAAGACCTTTTCCCCCATGTCACCCTGCACAGCTGGAACCAGCCACAACCAGGGCTATTTTTGGGCAGGAACGCACAGGAACGGAGTTCCGGCTGGCTCCAGAGTTGGCCACGCCCACTACAACCAAAACCTCTCTGTGCGTGGCTACAGAGGGAAGGCTTGGAGAGTGACCCCCCCCCCCGCGCGTTCACCGCCTCCCCGTGCCTTCCCCAGCCTGTTGAACCGGCGTGCCCTTCCCTTCATGAGGGGGCTTGCCTGGGCAAGCCAAGGGAAGGCATGGGGTGTGCGGCCTAATACGCTAAAGAGCTGCACCACCAGGGGTGTGGCCCAATATGCTAATATGTTTCTGCTGTTGGGTGTGGCCTATTATGCTGATGAGTTCCTGCTGGGCTTTTTCTACAAAAAAAAGCCCTGGCCACAACTAACCAGTGATCTTCAACCAAGAGTCAGGATCCTCAAGTGGGTGCTAGGTCATAAGCCCCACCCCCCCATGGCACTGCCATTGTTTTGTTTCCATGTGGAACAGGCCCGTCACCAGGATTTTGTGGCTGGTGGGGTAAAAGCATTTCTGGCAGGGCTGCTATTATTTGCCATAATGAAGGGGGGTGGCACACGCCCCTCTCCCTCCCTTCATGCAAGATTCAAAGGGCCCTTCAGCTGATCAGCAGGGAGCACGGCCCCCCCCAATCAGCTGGAGGGCCCTTTAAATCT
The DNA here is from genome assembly GCF_001447785.1 of Gekko japonicus. Taxonomy (NCBI): domain Eukaryota; kingdom Metazoa; phylum Chordata; class Lepidosauria; order Squamata; family Gekkonidae; genus Gekko; species Gekko japonicus. Next base: position 187,403 of record NW_015163105.1, on the reverse strand, counting down.
TGCAAGAAGGAAGGGAGGGAGGGGGGAAGCGTGCCACCCACTGCTTCTTCTCAAAAGCATATCAAGGATCCCTTGAAATGCTTTTGGGAAGAAGTGGGGGGTGTCCTTTGAGGAAGGGGCTGGCCCTTTAAGGAAGGGGGCAGAGCCCCCAGTAGCCCCACCATAGGCACGGGCCAGCGGTGGAAGGACTCGCTGCTTACAGAGCAAACACATCACATTTCGTGCATCTCTTTTCATGCCCGCTGGGATGAGGAGCAGGACAGAGTGGAGGAGCAGGTCACTAGATGGCAGAGAGGGTTCCTCCATAGTTCTGACCTGTGGCTTGTTCCTCACCATGGTGCCCCTTCTGATGCCTGGCTTTTGCTCCCGCCCTGAGCTCTTTGGGTTTGCTGCCCATGCTTGTGGTCTTGACACCGGTGCAGTCATAATTCTGACTCTCTCGTGTGACTTTCTGTGACGCACTTGCATCTCAGTGGGTTCCAGGTCTGGAAAGGTGGTTGTTGTTGTTGTTTAAATTTAAGAATCGCCCCCATCCCTACTACTGTAGGGCTCTGGGCGATGTACACAGTATTAAATACAGTAATCGATTAAAACAATCAAACATGTTAAATTACATTTAAAAGCAGATGGCGATTAGTGATCCTTAGAGTTAATTATTCCCAGGGGTCATTTCGTAGAAAAAGAGGTGCAGGAGCTCATTAGCATAACTCATTAGCATAACTTATTTGCATATGCCACACCCCGAGATCACCGGAAGTGTGTGAGAAGGCAACACCCACCGCTCAGGCTCCACTGGACTGTTTTGGATCGCTAGGTATTTGGGGGGGAGGGAACGTGCAGATCTGTCCTCACAGAGGAGGGAGAGCTTGTACCTGAATAAAACTTGGTCTTAAAGGTGCCACTGGACTGTTTTGGACCGGGGGGCTGGGGGGGAGCTCTGCAACTTACCTGGCTGCTTCTTGCTCTGACGGAGGGCTGCTGGGAGCAGGGGTGGGGCTTGTTGCATGTGCCCGCCCCCCTGGGCTCTTTACTGCCGGAGCTCCGCTCCTGTGCGCTCCTGCAGGAAATGACCCCTGACCTATCGCAGACTGTTGGCCATTTCGCAGGCGGGGGGAGAGGTTGAAACGAGCATGGAAAACTGAGGAGGGTGCCGGCTGAGGTAAAAACCATCACTGTCCTCAACCAAAAGCCTGGTGGAGCATCTCTGCCTTGCAGGCCCTGCAGAATTGCATAAGGTCCTGCAGGGCCCTGGTGGAATTTGGCAGAGAGTTCCATCAGGTTGGGACCAGGACAAAAAAGGCCCTGGCCGAGGACAGCCAGATATCCTCAGGTGGAAGAGACCACTGCTGTTGACAATATTTCACTGGATGGGACACTGGTCTGACTCATACTAAGGGAAGGGGAAGGGAGAGACACCTCTGAAAATGGGGAAAGAAAAGGTACACGGTACCACAGGTTACAAAAAAACCGGCAGCTCCTACAAAAAAAAATAAAAATCCAAAGACAGCCCGACCTGGATAGCCAAGGCAAGCCTGATCCTATCAGATCTCAGAAACTAAGCAGGGCTGACCCTGGGAAGGACTTGGAAGGGAGACTTCCAAGGAATACCAGGGCTGAGACACAGAGGCAGGCAATTGTAAGCCACCTCTCTGAAACATCCAAGCCCCACTAGGGGTCGCCAGAAGTCAACATGACTTCCAGGCACACACACTATACTCAACAAAAAGGGGGGGGGAGAAATCCAGTCAGTTTATAAATAGATTCAGGTGGGTAGCCATGTTGGTCTGAAGCAACAGAACAAAGTTTGAGTTCCAGGGGCACCTTTAAGATCAACAAAGTTTAATTTTGGGTATAAGCTTACCTGTGCATGCACACTTCTGCAGATACATTAAAACACCTATTGGCTTATCCTCCTGTGTTGTTTATATTCTAATCTGCCTCTGTCATCTCTTATATGTGGGTGCAACTACTCGCGACCTTCGATAAACAGACTCTGAACACAACGGTAAGATCAGGAATTGCATTCCTCAAGCTCCTTGTAGTAGCCCATTTTATGCAAAGGCATCAACAACCCACTGATTTTAAATTTTTGGTTATTGACAAGATACTATCTAGGCCCTGTCAGTCTCAAAACACAGATAAAGTATTGCTACAGAGAGAGGCCTTTTGGATTTTTACTTTGAACTCAATGGCTCCGCGTGGCCTTAATGACCGCTTGGATTTCTCTGCTTTTGTGTAATTTGGGACATCGTATTTCGTTTGGGTTCTGCCACATATCAACCTATATCAATGAGATATGTTACTTTTGCATGTTTCGCTGTCCCTTTAAGGATGGGCACCCAATCCATATATAAGTTTGGCTCTTACTCTGACCTCATTATTATCAAGACTGCATATACAAATTTGAATCTGTGGCTTTTTGGACTCATACTGTCAGTTTGTTAACTATCCCTGGTATTTCCCCCCCCCCACACACACATATTTATTTCACTTTTTGTATCTGTAATTTTATTTATTTATTTATTATTCACATTTCTATCCCGCCCTCCCCGGAGGCTCAGGGCGGCTTACAGGGCGTATCGCCATATAAAACAGTAAAACAATACAAAATAGTAAAATACATCACCATTAAACCGATTTTGGTGCTCCTCTCAGTCAATTTTCAAATTCCAAATTACAGTTTCTAAAAGCAAGATGGCCACCCCACTAGCTGGTTTGTATTTTACTTTGTTACAGATTTGTGTTTCGTGCATAGTAATGGCTGCTAGAAACAGTAAGTTTCACAATTCTTTTGGTGGAATCTGTAAACATGGTTGTAGTTGTTGGCTTTCTGTATAGCAAAGTAGTTCTGAAGAAGATATCGAAACGGGACAATCAGCCAGCAAACTGTCACTGCTTATATTGTTCATACATTTACTATTTTGGACTGTGTCATTGTTTATACTGTCTGACTGCTCCACTGTTAACACTTCCCCCCCCCCCCCCCGGAAGCTATCTTTCATTTACAAACTTACCGTCTTTGGATTTTTTTGTAGGAGCTGCTATCAATACAAACAGCTTTGTGCCTTTTTGTAACCTCTGGTACTGCTGTGTACCTCTTCTTTCCCTGACCCAGTATAAGACAGCTTCAAATTATATGGCTATTACAGCTATATAGCCCTGACCTGGACGGCTCAGGCTAGCCTGATCTCCTCAGAACTCAGAAGCTAAACAGGATTATTACTTGGATGGGAGACCACCAATGAAGTCCAGGGTTGCTACGTAGATGCAGGTGATGGCAAACCACTTCTGTCCATCTCTTGCCTTGAAAATGTCAGGGTCTTTAGTCAAGTTTCGCAACACAGGACTTCATGAGAAGATAACTGTTTATTGGTAAATCCAGTACTAGAGACATGTGTACAGCTTGTGTCAGGAATGGCTGCCAATACTAGGGCCTCTGACATATACTAGAATCAAACATCCCCCCCGGTAAGCATGAGCCAATGGATACATCTCACACACGCGGGCAAAGCAGGCAGGCAAAGCAAAAGCCATTAACTTTCCCAGCCAAGTAAAAGTGCAGCTTGAGCATCTACAAGGTCAAGCATAAGATAACAAACAGTTGGTGAGCTAGGGAGAGCTGAGACAGAAAACGGGAGGGCACCCCTCCACATTCCAGACTAATGACAGGGCTACCTGACAGAAAACCCTACAGGGTCACCATGTCAGCTGCAACTTGATGGCCCTTTCCACCCCCGCAACCAGCCAGATACTTTTCGCCCACCAACTCCACTGTGAACCAGCTTCTAGTGAAGTTGTTTAGGAATCTTTTGCTCGATTATGTCAGTTTTGTGTAGCACAGTGAAATGACGTTAGTACACCAAGCACACACACAACTAGCTAAAACACCACAAGAACGACACAACATAAATGTAACTTGGGTCCTTCTTATGTCAGCTGTGGTTGATGTTACCTCAGCTCACCTCACACCCACTCTTCCTCCCACCACTGATTTGTTTATTTGACATATGAATAGGAAAGGGCAGGGATTGTCTCTTTATTGTCTGAAGGCATATTGTCTTGCACAAGAGGCTGTCAGCCTGAAAGCTATGAAAACTCAGGTATGACACAAACGCGAAGTACCTTACAAGTGTCATTCCTACCGAAGGACGGCCATCCTCATATTACAAAATGGCAGCTGAGTTATTATCTGTACTCCTAACAATACACTGACTATGAAGCAAGGCCTGATTAAGATATGCTGAGGCCCGAAGCTATGTCAAATTTAAGAGTTCCCAGCGCATTTATTTTTTTAAAAAATGGCAATTTAGTGACTTTGATGCAGAAGAAGAAAGAGGAAGAGGAGGAGGAGAAGAGTTGGATTTATACCCCACCCTTTACTCGGAGTCTCAGAGTGGCTTATAGTCTCCTTCCCTTCCTCTCCCCACAACGGACACCCTGTGAGGGAGGTGGGGCTGAGAGAGCTCTGAGAGAACTGCTCTTGGGAGAACTGTGACTGTGACCCAAGGTCACCCAGCTGGCTGCATGTGGAGGAGCGGGGATTAGAGTCCGCCACTCTTAACCACTACACCAAAGTGGCTGTCTTGTGTTTGCGCATAAATCCAGCTCTGCTATTAAACCTATCGCAGATGACAAACTTTTTACATAAAAACCATGTCTCTTGCAGAGTAGATGTGCTTTAAAAAAAAAGGTGTGAGGTAGCTGTTTAGCGAAGAAGAAGAACAGCGATAGGAGAGGTGTACTTCCTGAAGGCTAGTATTGCTTTTAATTCCACAATGTATGTGTTGGAAGCAGAGGGTTGCCTGGTACACCCTGGCAGCCAGTGGGGGTGCTTATCAGGAGCAAAAGGAGGCCTGGGCCAGTGTCACTGGCAATGTGGTAATGTCGGTTCTGGAGATGCGGGGGCACTCTGGTGTTTGGGAGAAAACTCTATGGTAGAAGTCATTTTTACCATAGAGTTTCCCCAAAATACCAGAGCACCCCTACATCATTGGCGATGCGTGCACTGGAAATGACATCACCACATGCCTAGGCCTTGTAAGTCCCACCACCAGCCAGTTGATCAGCAGCAGAGGGGGGCTGGGGCTGGGATTCCCCAACCCCCAGTGGGGGCCTGGCAGTGAAGGACTCTGCAGTATCTCTTTGCACCAAGTATACCAGAAGGGCAATCGTTTTCAGTGGGGTATAATGCTATACACTCCATCCTCTAAGGCAGCCATTTTCCTCCAGGGTAACTGATGGTCTCTGTAGTCTGGATATCACTTGTAATTCCAGGAGATCCCCAGGTCACAAGTGGAGGTTGGCAACTCTAATGGGACTTCCCTTTAGAGTTCCAAATGCCCCCCTCCGCGCAGAAAAAGTCATAGAACACCCCTGGTCATGTACTGCTGTCAGGTAAAGATTTTTCAGCGTTGTGGTTTGTAGCCTCTTCTACAGGATGATTCTTCTCTCTGACAGGCCTCAGGTGGAAGGCCTCTCTTTCATAACTGAAAGTCTCCCAACCTGAAGCAACAAATCCTTAGCGACAATGGGGTAAGCCAATGGGAATAAGAACCTTTAGTCTCTGCAACAACCCCCAGTGCCATCTGGATCTGCAACGAATCTCCACCAGTGTTCCCTGTAAGCTGTGCGCGTGAGCGGCCGCTCATTAACACAGGAAGCCCCGCTCAGCAGCAATCTGGAGCCCCACGGGGGTCTCGCACTGCCCTTTGCCCATTTAAGATTACAGCAGTTGTTTTCTGCTCAGGATGTGAACTGCTCCGCTCAGTAGGGGGGGAAAATCAGAAGGAACGTTGACCACCAGTATCCACAGGTTACTGGGATGACAGTTCCGGAAGGTTAGCCCTGTTAATCTGTTGCAGCCAAATAAACTGGGTGTCTCGAGGCGCCTTAAAGCAGGGATCAAACAGAGCTGAAGTTTGGAGCGACAAAAAACCAGCATTAGGCCCCGTTCACACGAGGCGATTTGGCCCGGGAGCGGGACAGTTCGGGGGCGGGCCTGCTAATTGACATGCCGATTAATCATCTGTGAAGTTTTTGCAGTCCAAATTCTGGTTGTTGTGAGGCCTCTGTCAGGAAGTGGCACACACAGGATCCCACACATAAACAAGGACTTCTAGGGTTGCCAACTCCTGCTTGGGAAATACCTGGAGATTTTCGGGGTGAAGCCTGGGGAGAGTGGGGTTTGGAGAGGGGAGGGACCTCAGCAGGGAGTCCACCCTCCAAAGCTGGGATCTTCTCTGGGAGAACTGACCACTGTCATCTGGAGATCAGCTGTAATCCTAGGAGATCTCCCCACCTGGAGGCCAGCAACCCTAGGACGTTTTTCTTTAACTCTCCTTATATAAAAAGCTGTTTTCGTGGGACTCTTTTCTGAACGTTCCACACGCTCCCACAGCCTTTGGTTTTTAAAGTCTCACAAGATTTTATTGCAGCATCAACTTTTGTTGACTGCACCCCACTTCCTCAGATGCAATGGAGTATGTCCTAACCAAGCAGACAGTTACGGGGAGGGGGAATAACCAGCAGGGTGCGAGACCACGAAATGCAGGAGGACATAGCCCTTGACACCCCCATCTGGCCCAAGGACTCTTGCCATGCTCTCAAGGGCCCCTGCACATCACATGCCAGCAGTGTTCTTCTAGATCAGACACGATGTAAATTATATAAGAGACATAAAGTAGAGACGCTGTTTAAAATAAATAGTAGTACAATGGGAGAGGGCATCAATCAAAGACTTGAAGGCTGTCACACTTCAGCAAAAGAACATTTCAAAGAGTGATTCCAGCCTGAAGCTTCCGAAGTTACGATTCATATGCAGATGTGACCCTATCTGACTTGGGCTGAACAAACATGGGGTGGGTGGATAGCTCACTGCAGAACATTATTTGCTCTTTGTGAATGTTTATGTCCACTCTGCAACTTGGGAGTGGCTCGTTTCCAGTCTTTGGAATGGATCTCATTCCTCCACATAGCCATCTCTTGGCATTTCTCAGCCTTTTGCTCTGTACAAATCTTTGCAGACACTTTTTCATGTACTATATAGGCACACCTGAGGTTTCTAATTCAGGCATCTGACGAAGTGGGCTTATGTTCAAGAAAGCTCATGCCACAATGTGTATGCAGGGCCGGCCCATTATTGTTACATTTTAGACTGTCACCTAGGGCGACAGCTCAACGAAGGCGCCACTCTGGCCGGCCTCGTCCCCTCCTCGCAGCACACAGGAAGCCTCCCTCGCCAGCTTCTTGCTCGGTCCTTGGCAAGAGACTCCCCTCTTTGCAGCCCCCCAGACAGAAAACCCCCCTAATGTAGCCAATCCTCCAAGAGCTTACAGTAGCTCCTGTAAGAAGAGCTCTGTAAGTTCTTGGAGGATTGGCTATATTGCTGGCTAATCGCTGTTACAATAAATTCATTCATTCATTCATTCAGGGTGTGTGGCCTAATATGCAAATGAGTTCCTGCTACAAAAAGAGCCCTCTTTGCAGCCCCCCCAGACAGAAAAAGAAGGAGGTGGGAGGGGGACAGCGCGGGGAACATCCTGGGACGATGGGAAAGTGCTGCTTGCTCTCTGCCGCCGCTGCCCCCGCCCCTACGATCTCTTTGGAGCTCCTTTGGCAGCTTGGCACAGGCCCCCCTCCCCTCGAGTGATCCTGCCCCCCTGCATGCATGCCCCCTCAGCCCGCCCTCTGCGGCTCCAGCGCCCACCCCCATCTTGCCCCGCATGGGGGTGGAGCGTGCACCAGAATGTATCCTTGCCTATTGGGCGAAAAAATCTGGGGCCGTCACTGTGTGTATGTGTTATGTGCCATGGGGTAACTTCCAACTTATGTCGACCATGTGAGTCAACAGCTTCCAAAATGTCCTGTCATTCACAGCCTTGCTCAGGTCTTGAAAACTGAGGCCCCCTGGCTTCCTTGATTGAGTCAGTCCATCTCACGTTGGGTCCTCCCCTTTTTCTGCTGCCTTCAACTTATCCTAGTATCGTTGTCTTTTCTAGTGAGTCTTTTCTTCTCATGATGTGACCGAAGTACAGTAGCCTCAGTTTGGTCACTTTAGCTTCTAGGGTTAGTTCAGGCTTGATTTGAGCTAGAATCCACTTATTCATCTTTTTGGCAGTCCTGGGTATCCGTACAACTCTCCTCCGACACCACATTTCAAAGGAATCAACTTTATTCCTGCCCCCATGTGAATATATTTAAAAACAAATAAAGATACCCTCAAGAATCCACTTCTTTTCCCACTGGAGGACTCTAATTTATTTATTTATTAATTATTTGTGTTTATACCCCGCCTTTTAACTAATGTTCCCTCTAAGCTGTGGGGTCTTGTGAGAAACAATTCTACCTGGTGAGCTACTGGCCTTAAAGTTGTGAGCAAGCAATTTGGCTGCTGCATAAATTAGTTTGCTTTGGAGCCATCCCTTCCTGAGCTAAGACAAAAAACTGTGAGCCGGAGGCTAAAAAACTGTGAGCTAGCTCACACTAGCTCAGCTTAGAGGGAACATTGCCTCTAACCCTTGGAACTCTTCTCGCCGTTGTCAAGAGGGGAGTGAACAGAGTATAACTTAAACACAGATAAGGTCTGATGGAAAATGTTAAGACTACCACGGGAAATTCAAAGGTCTTGTCTTCTCATAATGTGACCAAAGTACATTCGCCTCACTTTAATCATTTCAGCTTCTAGAGATAGTGCAGGCTCGATTGTGCCACGGTACATTTGTAAACGCGATCCACTGCAGAAGGAGATGGCAACCCAGTGCCAAGAAAACGCCAAGAAAACCCCACGGACAGTAACAATAGGCTAAAAGATATAACACTGGAAGATGAGCCCTTCAGGTCGGAAGGTGTCCAATATGCTACTGGGGAAGAGCAGAAGGCAAATACAAGTAACCCCAGACTGATGCAATGAACATGAAATAGAGCAAACTTCAGAGGACGGTGGAAGACAGGAGGGACTGGCGTGATGTGGTCCATGGGGTCGCGAAGAGTCGGACTCGAATGTGCGACTGGACAACCACAAAGGTGGCACCGGACTCTGTCACAGATAATCACATTCTGCAGAGGTCTGGGGACCAAGGATCTTTCCCAGTTGCTAATGATGGGTTAAACTCTGTGAATTTTTTAAAATTGTGTTTGGAGACACACAAACTCTCAGAAGTGGAAAATTTGATCTTCCTGGTGGTTACGAACGCTCAGCAGGTCTCGACAGATTCACGCAGCAGTCATGGGTATTCTAAATGACAAATGTTGGCTAATTTAAATCTTAATAAATATCTTCGCGAGAATTATGTCAAAACAAAAACACCAGACCTCTTTAGTGGATTCTTTAAACAAAAAACATTAAAGTTGCTTAAAAAAAAAAAATCCCCTCCAGGTATTGCGCTGAGACATCTGTTTTCTTCAACAACATCGGCTCCCATGGGAAGGAAGTTCAAAGCAAGCAGAGTGAGAAAGAAAGAAAGGGAAAAAATTGCTTCTTTTGCCAAGATATGAATTTCAGCCAAACCTAAGATTCTATGGTGCAAGTGAAACAAAAATTTAGAACACTGATGGGTATGTATACGACATATATTGAAGAACCCCTGACCAGACCGCAACAAACCGATCAAAACCTTTAGCCGTATTTTGCGTGACCTGTGTACGTTTGTCCAAAATAAACTGATCCCACACTTTTTCAAACCAAGTTTGAATTGAAGGAGGCAAGCTGGCTTTCCAGGCAGAAGCAATGGCTAGTCTTGCAGCTGCTAACAATTTGGAAATGAGTTCCTTCTGGGCCTTGGTAGTAGAAGTCAGGTCAAGCAAATCAAGAAGTGCAAGTTTGGGGCAGAGTGGTAACGATTGTGAGGTGATCTCATTTATTTTCCCAATAACCTCCACCCAGAAGGCATTTATGGCCTGATTTTTAGGCTTCACTTGAGCACTAGTTATGCACCATATCTAATCAATAGGATGGGGATGCCATCCAACAGAAAATAAGTAGGGACAAAATATATTTACTTATTTAAACCATTAGTTCCCCCCCCCTATTTCTCCCATACTTGAGGTGGCCCAAACAACCACTCATTTCCAAAACAGAACATACAAACTTATATTACATTGAGACCAATCAATGGTGCATCTCATTCAGTACTGCTCGTTCTTTTCTTTTCTTTTTTGAACGTTTATTGAACAATATAACAATATTGCAAACTCAAAATGGAACAGAGTGCAATCAACAAAACACAGCAAAAGATAAACACAAATATCACGCTCACCTTAACAGATATAAATTAGCAGAACCTTCGATATACCATGAAAAGGAACAGTTACAATTTGTTCAATGTGAACAGAGAAGAGGGGTATAAAATGTGTTCTTGGTGATGAAAGAACTGAATACATTCATGAAATATTCTGATAAATAAACTACCTTGGCTGCCCCGAAATATGGGGGCCAGGAAACATACAGCTGATCAACTAGTTCTGTGTGTGGCCGGGGCCACTTGGGATG
>NW_015163105.1:153888-176770 GCF_001447785.1 Gekko japonicus | reverse complement strand
GAGGAGGAGGAGGAGGAGATTGAATTTATACCCCGCCCTTCACTTGGAGTCTCAGAGCGGCTTACAAACACCTTTCCCTTCCCCTCCCCACAACAGACACCCTGTGAGAGAGGTGGGGCTGAGAGAGCTTTTTCCAGAACTGTCCGTGAGATAACAGCTCTGCCAAAACTATGTGTTGTGTATGCTGACCTCCACTGGGGAACCAATGGGCACTGTGGCGGGAGATTCAAACCCACCAACGGGGCCCAGGGGCGTGTCCCTGGAGTGTATATAGTTGGCCTGCCGACCGTTAGTGAGTAGTCTTGTTGTGTACCAAATAAAGTGTGCTTGGCACTATGCCGGTCTTTGTCCTTCGTCCATGCGGCAAACCCACTACACAATACTATGGCTTGCCCAAGGTCATCCAGCAGCTGCAAGTGGAGGAGTGGGGAATCAAACCCAATTTTCCCAGATTAGAGTCCGCACACTTAACCACTACACCAGACAGCATGGGGTGATGATTAAAGTGTTGGACTAAGATCTAGGAGGCTCAGGGTCAAATCCTCACTCTGCTGCGGAAACTCGCTGAGTGGACTTGGGCCAGTCCACCACACCAAATTACACCAAACTGGCCACTTTGAGACGCCTTAAGGCAAGGTCTCGAACGGCTGAACTACAGACCTTCCGATTTGCAGCTCAGTGTCTTAACCTCTGAGCCACCGCAGCCCCAAGGTAGAGAAAAGCGGGGTATAAAAACCTTCTCTTCTTGTTCCTAACATGTATATATATAAAAGTTGTACCATTGGACAATGGTGGAGATCTTATAGGGTTGTCAGGCCAAGCCTAGCAAATGGCGGGGGGGTGGGGGGCAATTGCCGCAAGCATGATGATGTCATTTCTGGGGAAAACTGTCTGGGGTTTAGTGATTTAGTGACATCATCATGCTCTTGCCCAGGGGTCATTTCCTGCAGGAGCGCACAGGAGCGGCGCTCCGGCAGTAAAGAGCCCAGGGGGCGGGCACATGCACCAAGCCCCACCCCCTGCTCCCAGCAGCCCTCAGTCAGAGCAAGAAGCAGCCAGAATCAGAGCTCCCCCCCGCCCCCCGGGTCCAAAACAGTCCAGTGGCACCTTTAAAACCAGGTTTTATTCAGTTACAAGCTCTCCCTCCTCCCAGAGGGACAGATCTGCACGTCCCCCCCCCAATAGGTAGCAATCCAAAAGAGTCCAGTGGAGCCTGAGCGGTGGGTGTTGCCTTCTGACACACTTCCAGTGATGTCAAGGGGTGTGGCATATGCAAATAAGTTATGCTAATGAGTTGTGCTAATGAGCTCCTGCACCTCTTTTTCTACGAAATGTCCCCTGCTCTTGACCCTGGTGAGTGTTTTTATTTTAAATTTCCCACTGCCGCTTGGTGAGGTGTTGGGCAAAGGGAGCTTGTCCACCGTGACCGGGGTCTTGGGACGCCCGAGACCTTGCCATGATGGGTTCCTGGGAATTAAGTTGGAAGAGGCTGGAACTGTCTCGCTCCTTTCTGGAGGATCTATAGGACTGGAGGATCTTTAGACATAAAATCTTTGCGCTGCCCATTCTTTGTCAACTTGTAAAGAACATAAGAGAAGCCAATGTTGGATTAGGCCAAAGGCCCATCCAGTCCAACACTCTGTCACACAGTGGCCATAAATACCAGGTGCCATCAGGAGGTCCACCAGTGGGGCCAGGACACTAGAAGCCCTCCCACTGTTGACCCCCCCCCAAGCACCAAGAAGACAGAGCATCCCTGCCCCAGAGCCCCTATCTATACCTTGTGGCTAATAGCCACTGATGGACCTCTGCTCCATGTGTTTATCCAATTCCCTCTTGAAGCCGTCCATGCTTGTAGCTGCCGCCACCTCCTGTGGCAGTGAACTCCATGTGCTCATCACTCTTGAGGTGAAGGAGTACTTCCTTTGATCCATTCTGCTGAGCAATGTGTGCATGTTACATGTGTGTGCTATGTGCTGTCAAGTCCCTTCCAACTTATGGCGACCCTGTGAAGCCATGTCCTTCAAAATATCCTATCGTTGCTCAGGTCTTGCAAACTGAGGACTGCGGCTTCCTTGATTGAGTCCATCCATCTCATGTTGGCTCTTCCTCTTTTCCTGCTGCCTTCAACGTATCCTAGCATCATTGTCTTTTCTAGTGAGCCTTTTCTTCTCGTGATGTGACCAAAGTTCAGTAGCCTCAGTTTAGTCATTTTAGCTTCTAGGGAGAGCTCAGGGTTGATTTGATCTGGAATCCACTTATTCATCTTCTTGGCAGTCCACGGTATCCGTAAAACTCTCCTCCAACACCACATTTCAAAGGAATCAACTTTCTCCCTGCCCCCATGTAAATATATTTAGAAATAAATAAAGATGCCCTCAAGAATCCGCCTCTTTCCCCACTGGAGGACTCTAACCCTTGGAACCCTTCTCACCATTGTTAAGAGGAGAGTGAACCGAGTAGAGCTTAGGCACAAATAAAACCTGATGGAAAATGTTAGCACCACCACTGGAAATTCAAAGGTGGCTCAGCGAGCCCTACAGCAGTCTGACCCCCAAATAGCCCCAGAAGCAGGTCCAAAGCCAGAAGTGCAGCTGTCAGTGGAGCAATCAATGGCCAGATGTAGATAATTTTTTTTTTTAATAATAATAATTCCACAGTTCACTTGTGTAACTTCTAGCGCTGACCTCGGGTGGCTTTGTTTCCATCGAACACAGAGGGGGAAGAATGCCGCGCATGCCAAAATGTGAAATAATGTGAAGACGTTAGGACCAAGGTTGTCTACCGGTGGTGGTCCACCATGGCAAAGAACTGAGCTCGTGTCCAATGTTCCCTCTAAGCTGTGGAGTCTTGTGAGCAAAAATTCTACTTTGTGAGCTACTCACATTGAAGTTGTGAGGGAGCCATTTGGCTACTGCATAAATTAGTTTGCTCTGGAGCCATCCTTCCTGAGCTAAGACAAAAATCTGTGAGCGGGAGGCTAAAAAACTGTGAGCTGGCTCACACTAACTCAGCTTAGAGGGAACACTGCTCGGGTCTCATGACACCTGCTGCTGATCTGTCTCATAGCTGCCTCCCGGGCCTCGTTTCCTCACACAGCTTCTTGGCAGATGGTGCACACATGGGACACAGGGGCTGTCTCTGCCGTCTGCAGAGTCTTGGCTGATTGGCTGGAAAAGTAGGTGTCAGACTCATTTCTCCAGTTTCCTACTGGTGAACCCCTTTCAGAACCCCAGTGAATATGCTTGGGGGGAGGGAAATGTCTCCGACCTATGCCCATGCATGTCCACCTGTATGTAGGCAGGGATCTCTCCATGCAATCAGGGACCCTGGTTTTCCACGCAGCCGTAAGCTCTGCTTTCCAATGGCATGGATGTTGAGCTGGGTCTCCTGCTACAACTCCTTCCTTGTGAATTCATTGTCTATTGGATAAAAGCCTGAGAAGGGCTTTAATATCCAAAGCACAATAAAGCAGGGATTGAAACGGACTGTGGCTTAATGGTACGGCATCTGTCCGGCATGCACAAGGTCCTGGGTTTGATCCTTGGCATCTCCAGTTAGAAAGGATCAGGTAGGGGTAGAGCTTGAAAGTGCCAATAATTCACACCCAACTCACAAGATGAAATCTGGGGAAAGTGCCTTCCCCAGACACTCACCCCGAGCTTTTTGGGCAAGCTTGGGAATGCATTCAGTCTGACATGCACCCAGCACTGCCGAATAATATCGGTCCCCACCCCAGCATGACAGCATTACCCAGAAGTGATGCAAGTGCTTGTGTCACTTCCGGAAAACACGGACATGCCGGGGGCAGGGCCTGACGCCACCCGGGAATAGCATGCAACATTGCTTCTGGGTAATGCAGGCATGCCAGGGCGGGGCCTGACGCTGCCCAAGCCAGTTTGGTTCAGGTGGGGCTTGGGGCTCGGGGGTTTGGTCCGGGGTTTGGTCCAAGGCCACCTGGTTCACGAGTCCTGGACCAAACCAGGATTTTCAAGTCTGTGCCCATCCCTACCGCTTAGCTTCTGAGATCCTACCAGATTGGGCTATGTCAGGTAATACCCTGGAGAGCCACTACCAGTCAAAGCAGACAATATGGACCTTTGTGGACTGATGGCCCAACTCAGCATGAGGTCGCTTTGTGCATCCATGTTATCCGAAGAGCAATCAGGCCTGTGTTCTGTTTCCAAAAACCGCTTCTTGAGCACAATTATCCACCTGCGAGTGAAATTCCTCTGTCAGCCCTTTGGATATTTCTTAAGCATGGCCAATATGCAAAGAAGGCCCGCCTTCGCATTTGCACAAACCTGGTGGTATTTTTGAGTACTTGTAACTGAACAACGGACCACCATGGCCTGTCAAACTTTGCTTTGGAAATTCTTCTCTGTTCCCAAAGCGACGTGCTATGTGGTATCATGGGCGGGTGTGGGATTTTTTCCCTCCAAAACCACAACCTCCAAAACCTTGCTGCATATCTGGAATTGATTGTGCAATTCTCTGGAACCCAGCCTAGGTTAGAAGAGGAGCACATGTTTGTTCCGTCTGTTATTTCCACCAATAACGTACAATAATCTGCATACTTAGCATTGGGAGTGAATTCAGCCGCGCGCTTAACGTATTCAGCATCAGTTTCCCGTACCGATTCTGCATAATGTGAAAGACCACCTGGCAGAAACAGCTGCAATAGGGTTGCCAACTCTGTCTTGGGTAATTCCTGAATATTTGGTGCCAGGGCAGGATGGAGCTAAGTGGGAATTTGATGTCGCTCTAGGACATCCATTGCGTTTACGCACTATGGTATAGCATAGCCCTGTCCTCTGAGGGAACTAATCGTTGTAGTCTGGAGATTCGTTGTAATTTCTGGAGAAGTCCAGGCCTTACCTGGAGTTCGATAACCCGATCAGAGGATCTGTTAAATCAATTTAAGTCACGTTGATTTCAATGGAAATAAACTCCATGGAACAGACGCGAGTAGGATTCTGAGCAGACCTGTTTAGGATTGTTCTCTTAGGCGTCTTAGATGTGAGAGGGCTTTTTTGGGGGGTAGGATTCTGTGATTCCTTTGGCTGACCTGTTTTGTGAAAAACAGAAATGTTAAAAAAAAAAACAATCCCTGAGAAATGTTGCTGGTTTTTATTTTTTTAGCAATCCTCGAAACTTGTCCCAGCTAGCAACGACCATAAACACGGCCCAGAGATGAGACAACAGCCAGACTGGCACCCGGCCAGCAGGCCTAGATACAAGACCTCATGAAACTTTATTTCCATCAATATTTTTAACTGCGATAAGGTTCTTTACTCTGACCTTGATGGCCCCGGCCAGTGGGATCGCATCCAGTCTCGGAAGCTAAGCAGGGTCGTCGAAGGCTTTCACGGCCGGAGTTCATTAGTTGCTGTAGATTTCCCGGGTGGTGTGGCCGTTGGCTTGGCCAATGCTCCCCTCTAAGCTGTGGGTCTTTTGAGCAAAGATTCTACTTTTGTGAGTGACTAGCATTAAAGTTGTGAGCAAGGTAAGATTCTACTTTGTGAGCTACTGGCATTAAAGTTGTGAGCGAGTGAGTTGGCTACTGCATCAATTAGCTTGCTCTGGAGCCATCCTTCCTGAGCTAAGACAAAAATGTGTGAGCTGGAGGGTAAAAAACTGTGAGCTAGCTCACACTAGCTCAGCTTAGAGGGAACACTGGTTGGCATTGTAGAACCTGACGTTTTGCCAGTAACTGTGACTGGCATCCTCAGAGGTATAACCAGGGCTTTTTTTGTAGAAAAAGCCCAGCAGGAACACATTAGCATAATAGGCCATACCCAACAGCAGAAACCCATTAGCATATCCAGCCACACACATAAGAGCATAGCTCATTAGCACATTAGGCCGCACCCCCATGTTACCAGAAGTATGGTCATCCAGCCACACCCACCTTTTGCTGCTTATTTTGTTTACCTTGTTTGTGGTCAAAACCTAGGGCTTTTTTTGTAGCAGGAACTCCTTTGCATGTTAGGCCACACACCCCTAATGTAGCCAATCCTAATGAGTTTCTGCTGTTGGGTGTGGCCTATTATGCTAATGAGTTCCTGCTGGGCGTGGTCAACTTGGGAGCCAGCCGGAACTCCGTTCCTGTGCGTTCCTGCCCCAAAATAGCTTTGGACATGCCAGTCAAAACCCTCTGCCACATTCACTTCAGTCCACATGCTTTGCTTTGAGACACACAATGCTTTCTTGTTGCATGTCTCCTTTCCATCTGCTAGCTACCACAAACTGGATCTGGCCTCCAGATCACTCACAGCTGTGATTCTTCTCCTGCTTGTACGCCCTTACATAGGGTTGAGCAGATTTTGTGATGTTCGTGCAGGCACTTGGAGAATCAAAATGGGTGTAAGACTGTGGGTGTTGTCTGTTGTGACTCACTAAAGAGACTCTGTTAGAGCCAAACTGTACACGAGACCAAAATGAGGGCCAGCAACTCAGTTTAAAAGGCCCTACTTGGGGCAGTGATCCTGTTCTGGTAAAGAACTAGAAACAAGAATATTAAGAATATTTTGGACAGTGTGTATATTTATTTATGTAGAAAATTTGTATACCTCTCTCCAGACCTGCTCAAAGGGGCTCACAACTAAAACAATACAACAAATACAACAAAACTAACCTAAACAATAAAAGCAAACCACACCAAGAAAAATAAGTCAATAAAACAAAGCAAGCCAATAAAATATATAAATAAAAACAAGTCAATTAAAATGTGTCAATAAGCACAAATTAGGACATGAAAGCATATGGACCAGTCTAAAATGATATTGATATATCAGTCTTCAAGTTAGGAGCGGACCATAAAATGGCTAAAATGGCTCACTTAGCACCTAACATAATTTCCTTTAGGTGCTATGCTAAAATACGTCTTTTTTTACACAGGGTTTTAATCAAAGGGCTCCATCATTTTAGCCATTTTATGGTCCGCTCCTAGCTTGAAGACTGATATATCAATATCATTTTAGACTGGTCCATATGCTTTCATGTCCTAATTTGTGCTTATTGACACATTTTAATTGACTTGTTTTTATTTATATATTTTATTGGCTTGCTTTGTTTTATTGACTTATTTTTCTTGGTGTGGTTTGCTTTTATTGTTTAAGTTAGTTTTGTTGTATTTGTTGTATTGTTTTAGTTGTGAGCTCCTTTGAGCAGGTCTGGAGAGAGGTATAAAAATTTTCTACATAAATAAATATACACACTGTCCAAAATATTCTTAATATTCTTGTTTCTAGTTCTTTACCAGAACAGGATCACTGCCCCAAGTAGGGCCTTTTAAACTGAGTTGCTGGCCCTCATTTTGGTCTCGTGTACAGTTTGGCTCTAACAGAGTCTCTTTAGTGAGTCACAACAGACAACACCCACAGTCTTACACCCATTTTGATTCTCCAAGTGCCTGCACGAACATCACAAAATCTGCTCAACCCTATGTAAGGGTGTACAAGCAGGAGAAGAATCACAGCTGTGAGTGATCTGGATGCCAGATCCAGTTTGTGGTAGCTAGCAGATGGAAAGGAGACATGCAACAAGAAAGCATTGTGTGTCTCAAAGCAAAGCATGTGGACTGAAGTGAATGGAGATCAGCTCCCCTGGAGAAAATGGCTGCTTTGAAGGGTGGACTCTATGGCCCTGTACCACGCTGAGTTTCCTCCCCTCCCCAGACCCCGCCCTCTCCCGGATCCACCCCCAAAGTCTCCAGGTATTTTCCAAACCAGACCTGGCAACTCTAGTTGTTTTAGAGCGACAAATTCAAGAAAAATGTCCCTTTCTGCCATTTCTTGGGCTGGGATGGCGCTGGAAATGGTCTCTATTTAGGCTCCCATATTGGCAGCCAGGATTCCTCCCCTGGAACTTTCCTCCAAGCCACTTTATAATATTGCTCTGGCGGAAAGCTTTGTGGGGAGAGAAAAAGGGGAAACTTCCCTATGAAATTAGTGGGAAAGGGAGTGATTTCTGGTGGAGAAATACAGAGGTATAGGAACCAATGATCACGGTTCTTGGCGGAGGGATTGCGGCGCTGTCAAAAGGGAGCCAGTTATTCAGCTATGCATTTATGCGCATGCATGAAAAACAAACAAAAAGGGATGCTCCTCGCCCAACCGCCCCATGGTTACCGCACAGCAGTAATCTGAATAATCAACCACAGGATGAGTGCATGGAGCAGCAGGTTAAGGGTGGCTGCGTAGACAGAATTCTCCATTACAAAAAAACAAGGATCAAATTAGCAGCACGGCTAAAACGCACTAAGCCTGTCATCTGACAGCAGCCAAAGTCAGCATTGTCTACTCATACCGGCTGTGGCCCTCCAAGGTCTCAGGCCAGATTTGTTAACTGGAGATGCCTGGGACCTTCTGCATGCCAAGGAGGAGGAAGAGGAGGAGACTGTATACTCATGCCCTTCGCTCGGAGTCTCAGAGCGGCTTACAAACTCCTTTCCCTTCCCCTCCCCACACCAGGCACCCTGTGAGGGAGGTGGGGCTGAGAGAGCTCTGAGAGAAACTGCTCTTTCAAGAACAGCGCTGACAGAACTACGGCTTGCCCAAAATCGCACCAGCCAGGTGCAAGGGGAGGAGTGGGGAATCAAACCTGGCTCTCCCAGATTAGAGTCCGTGCACTTAACCACTGCACCAAACTGGGCAAGCAGATGATCTACCACTGAGCCTCAGCCCCAGTGTTGCTATGCCGAGGCTGGCCATGGCAAACCACCCCTGCTCATCTTTTGCCTTGAAAAACCCTCAGGGGGTCAGCGTAAATCACCGGTGACTTGATGGCATTTTACACACACACACACACACACACACACACACACACACACAGGCCTATCAGTGGCTACTGGCCCTCGTCCCCAGGTACTTTGGGAACCAAGCTTTGCTTGAAAAGCACGGCGGAAAATTCCCCAAAATGAATGTTTTTTCCTACTTAAGAATGTCTACATTTCCCTCACCATTAGCTACAGATGAAATTGTAATTGAAACCAAAAAGCGCTGTGTGAACTAGAGTACCTAACGATGCTTACAAGAAACGATTGATATACACCACTGAAAGTTCATGCAAACAATTATAATTACTATCATTTTGCACTCATGAAAACTGTGGCATCTTAAAGGCTTCCCTCCACCAATAGTGCATGAGTATCTCTCTTTTACCTCTCCTTGAAATATCCCCATATTTTTCAGCTGGAACTTCCAAATCTGGCTCATTTTCCCCTTTGGGTAAAATCTGCAGCTCTGTTTACAAAAGCACAATCAGGCTGAAGCCCTGAGAGTATAGAATCGAGAATTACACCCACATCTCTTCTGAGGAAACATGCTTAAGGGTGGGCTATAATTCTGTCGAGTTTTTTTTTTAAAGGAAATATTTGAAAACCGACTGTGGGTTGAATGGATACAGCTTTCACGTTCCCTTGCACAGCAGATACAAATGGAAGTTGGGGGACTATGAAGTTTACAGCTGAGTGTAACCTCCAGCAGTTGGGAGAGTATCGGCCTCCCACCCACCCACCAACCCCCAGCACTGAAATACTCCAAAAGAGGAGAGAACAGAACTTCACTTTTTCTCTGCGATGCTTTGTTTTTATGACAGAATCCCCACATGAAAATTACGGGCCAGAATCCTGAAATGATCTCTTTTTCCCATGTCAGATTTGAGAGCTAAAGGAAGGGGCACATCAGGCTTATGGAAAACAACTTAACGACAGGCCTGTCAAGATGGCCGTTTTGCCCTCCCGTGGTTTAAAACTTTCTATAGGAAAAACGGCTGATGGCTGAAATTTTGGACAGAACGTGGTTTTAGCTACTCCGGTTGTCTCTTCATTATACTCCCCCCCCCCTCGCAGCAACCCCAAAGGACTGAATCAAGCCCATGGGTACTTTTCATCAACCCTATCACCCTCTACCAAACAAGCACACCAAAACAACAACAGCAGCAACAAAACACAAACCCTTCCCTTTCAGGGATTTTGTTTCAGAGGGTGTGGTCTCCAAAGCAAAAAATGGGTTTTGTGATATCACCCTCGGGTTGCCAAATCCGGGTTGGAAAACTCCTGGAAATTTGGGGGTCGAGCCTGGGAAGGACGGGAACCTCCGTGGGGTACAGTGCCACAGAGTCCCCCCTCCAAAGCATCCATTTTATCCAGAGAAACAGATCTCTGAAAACTGGAGATGAGCTGTAATTCTGCGGGATCCCCAGGTCCCACCTGGAGGCCGGCATCCATATCAAATCTGCACAGCAGTGGAAGTGAAGGCAGGAATTTCCTGACTAAATTTTTGAGATGGCTGTGTAGCCCAGTTTGATGAGCTATATGAGGGGGGGTGGGTGTCATGTCATCGTTATGCCGGCAACGTGATCCCTGATTGGCTGGGACTTTTGTGCTACGCTGCCCGGAATTGCTTCCCGAGTATCTATTGCCAACCTAATCCATTGGAAATAATATTTCTGCAATAAATAATAGATCCCTCTTCGACATGTAAAGTCCCATGTTAATAGGGTTGTCCGAAGTAGGTCTGCCCCGACTAGGATAGCCAAGGCTAGCCCAATCTTGTCAGATCTCGGTAGCTAAGCAGGGTTGGCCGTAATTACGATTTCAATGGGAGACCACCAAGGAAGCCCAGGGCCACTACGCAGAAGCAAGCAATGGTAAACCCACCTCTGAATGTCTCTGCCTTGAGCTAAACGGCCCAGGCTACCCAATCTCATCAGATCTCAGAAGCTAAGAAGGGTCTGTCACCCAAAGGAAAGCGCCAGTTTGGTGTAGTGGTGAAGAGTGGCAGACTCTAATCTGGGAGAACCGGGTTTGAGTCCCCACTCCTCCACATGCAGCTGCTGGTGTGACCTTGGGTTAGTTACAAGTTCTTTCAGAGCTGTTCTCTCAAGGGCAGTTTCTGTCAGATCTCTCTCAGCCCCACCTACCTCTCAGGGTTTCGGTTGTGGGGAGGGGAAGGGAAAAGGAGATTGTAAGTTGCTCTGAGACTCCTTTGGGTAGTGAAGGGCGGGGTATAAATCCAATCTCTTCCTTTTCTTCTTAATTATGTGGAATTTAGCTCTTAAAGGAGACCCTTTGCTTGGCAAGAGGGGGTAACAGTGAAATTTCTCCACCAATGTTTACAGGGATTTTTCCCGTAGAGAAATGCTCAGAAATGAACCAGGCAGTGGCTTCACCAGAAAAGTTCTTTTTATCAAAAGAGGAAATGATAATAAAACACAGTATACATAGAGAGAGAAAATGCTCACTGGAAAACAAACCCTCATGCTAACAGGAATATAGGTTGGAGAGGGAATATAGTAGGGAGTTTAGGGGGGGTTATAGTTACCTTTCCAAAAAAAATAGAGGTTCATGAAGGAGAGGCTGTGAAGCGAGCCAGCACTTCGCACTGCAAAGACAAAAGGAGCCCAAACATGTTGGGGGTGAGATGTCAGTAGGTGCCCAAGATACGCACACCCTGCATGGGGCAGAGCATGTCCAGTTAGAGGGCAAAATGCTACCTCTGGCCTTAAGGGGTAATTTCCTGCAAGAGCGCACAGGAGCGGAGCTCCGGCAGTAAAGAGCCCAGGGGGCGTAGACATGCAACAAGCCCCACCCCCCCGCTCCCAGCAGCCCTCAGTCAGAGCAAGAAGCAGCCAGGTAAGTTGCAGAGCTTCCCCCGGCCAGCCCCCCGGTCCAAAGCAGTCCAGTGGCACCTTTAAGGCCAAGTTTTATTGAGGTACAAGCTCTCCCACCTCTGCGAGGACAGATCTGCATGTCGTTCCCCCCCCCCCCAAAAAAGCTAGCAATCCAAAACAGTCCAGTGGAGTCTGAGCGGTGGGTGTTGCCTTCTGACACACTTCCAGTGATGTCAGGGGGTGTGGCATATGCAAATAAGTTATGCTAATGAGTTGTGCTAATGAGCTCCTGCCCCTCTTTTTCTACAAAATGACCCCTGCAGGGCATGATAACATGATTGCCCCTTAGAACAATGCCCTGATGGGATTAACTAAAGGCCCACAAGCGGGCTCAGGGCGGATCACAGAGCAAAAATCTAAAACATCATAAAAAATCCCATACATATCGATATAATTTACGGAGCAATTGAAACCGTTTAAAACCGCGTCGACTGAAAAACAGGTCACACTATTCATACATGTAGATTTCAAGCTGGTCTCCCAAATCTTCGTCTCGGCCACGTAGAGATGGTGGTGTGAAGACTCCGTTAATTAGGGTCAAATAGACCGGGAAGAGCACGGCCAGGTGTGCTGCTGAGGTCATATCAGGGTGGAGACTGCCTTTCCTGAGAATTCCATTATGGAGATTATAAGTACTTCTTTGTCTCAGGTGGGGAGAAAACCATCAGCAGGCAGATGCCCTGGAGTCACCTTCCCAAAAAAGCATCTCCAGGCTTGTCTTTTGTCAGCATCCATCTTGTTTGTTTCATCTCCATCGTGTTGGTATTGCGTGTGTCTCGGCTTCATCCTGGCTCTACTCCTAGGCCAGGCTGTGCAGGACACACACACACAGAGAGAGAGAGAGAGAGAGAGAGAGAGAGAGAGAGAGAGAGAGAGAGAGGGAGGGGTTTTTTTTAGAGAGAGAGAGAGAGAGAGGGGATCCTTTGGGTGTGAAATATGATGACAGGCAGGGCTATTTTTGGGCAGGAACGCACAGGAACGGAGTTCCGGCTGGCTCCCGAGTTGGCCACGCCTGGCAGGAACTCATTAGCATAATAGGCCACACCCAACAGCAGAAACTCATTAGAACTGACTACAATAGGGGTGTGTGGCCTAACATGCAAAGGAGTCCCTGCTACAAAAAAAGGCCCTGGGTTTTGACAACAAACAAGGTCAACAGAATAAGAAGCAAAAGGTGGGTGTGGCTGGATGACCAGACTTCTGGTAACATGGGGGTGCGGCCTAATGTTCTAATGAGCTGTGCTGTCAGGGGTGTGGCCTAATAGGCTAATGAGCTTCTGCTGTTGGGTGTGGCCTATTATGCTAATGAGTTCCTGCTGGGCTTTTTCTACAAAAAGAGCCCTGATGACAGGCATCCTTTATAAGCTGCCATTCTGCAAGGCCTCCCTGGGGGCTAACAGGTCGGCCCTGGTTAGTACTTGGATGGGAGACCAGCAAGGAAGTTCAGGGCTGCTATGCAGAGACAGGCGATGGCAAGCCACCTCCAAGCGACTCAGGCCCATAGTTACAGTGGTGCATCTTGGGGCCTGGCCCCCCGACTTCCTGCCAAGGCCCCCTGACTTCCCATCCAGCCCAGGGCCCCGTGATTTCCATTTTTTAATTTTATATGTGGTGCTCCCTTGGGGGGGGTGCACAGGGTGCCCCCTGACTTATTTAAAGCCCCCCCGAATTTAAAAAAACCTGGCTACGGGCCTGAAGTGACCCTTGCCTTGAAAACCCCACGAGGAGTTGCAGTAAATTGTCCGCAAATTGATGGCACTTTCTACCACCACCAGCAGCTTTCTACCACCACACAGGTCTACTCCAAATCCCCCTCAGGTCTATTTTGTAGGGCTACTCCTGGGAAAGCATCTTTAGGATTCCACTGTAAATCTGCAATGGGAGACACAAGGAAAGTGCTTTAATGTACCTGGATCCAGCCCAGAATCAATGTGTTCTGGAGCAAACTGAGGGATGTGAGCAGGGTGCCTTCAGAGTTCACTTGTCCTGTACGGCAGCCAGAGATGGGCTGAGTTTTTCTTCTCTCTGTTTGTGCTGTTTGTTTCCTATCATTGCCCTTTGCCCTTAGAACTGTTTGTACTCCTGGAAAATAAACCCCTGTAATGCAAAACACGAAAGCCTTGGCCGTAAAGACAATGAAAATACACTCTCCGCTGAAAGCACCAACACAATGCAGCAAACCTGTGATTGACTAATTCTGCAGGGATTCATTACCAAATCTCATTTCTGGTAAATTCGACAACATTTCCAGAAGATTTTAAGAGGAAATAAAACAAACAAACCCCAAAAGTAAGACCGGGGAGGGGGGGAATACATTACTTTTGGGGTTACAGAGAGGATATTAGCATGGAAGCAAAGTACGGTCTGTGTGAAAGATGGCAAGCCCACATAACAGAAAAAGTCCATCAAATCAATCAAGGAAAAGAGCAGAAAACCACTTGAATTATAGAGCACCAGACGGCCTCGGATACATAACGGTGCAGGAGAAAAATACCTCAAAAACAGACATTTTCAAAGATGTTCAATTAATCCCGGAAAGAAAGAAGAAAATGGCTCATACGTTGAAAAACATTTTTTGGGTTTTTTTTTAAAAAAAATATTCCCGGCAAAGAGAGGAAAGAACAGAACGGCCTAGTGAAAACTCAGAGGAGGTGATAGCATGCCCGGGAAATTCTGTTGCTTTGACTAGGATAGCCCAGGATAACTGATCTCATCAGATCTCGGAAGCTAAGCAGGGTCGGCCGTGGTGAGCACTTGGATGGGAGACCACCAAGGAAGTCCAGAGGCAGGCAATGGCCAACCACCTCTGAACGTCTCTTGCCTTGAAAACCTCACGGAGTCACCGTAGGCCAGCTGTGACTTGACAGGAAATAAAGTTGGAAATGACAGCACTGAACACACATGCACATGAGAAAACCAATAAAACCAAAACAAGAGACATGCACTGAACGTGGATATGCTGGAAGGTAAGACAGCCAATAAGGAGCTGCGGTGGCTCAAGTGGTTAAGAGGCTGAACTGCAGGCTGTGGAAGGTCCGTAGTTCAGCAGTTTGAGACCCGAGTGTGCCGCATGACGGAGTGAGCTCCCGTCTCTAGTTCCAGCTCCTGCCAACCTAGCAGCTTGAAAGCAAGAAATTGCAAGTAGATAAATAGGTACCACTTTGGTGGGAAGGTAACAGCGTTCCGTGCGCCTCGGTGTTTAGTCATGCCGGCCACATGACCACGGAAACGTCTTCGGACAGCGCTGGCTCTTCGGCTTTGAAACGGAGATGAGCACCGCAACCCTGGAGTCGGATTCGACTGGCTTTCGAGCAAGGGAATCTCTACCTTTTTAAGATAGCCAATATGGTGTAGAGGTTAAGAGTGCTGGGGAGTGATCACACGCACAATTAGCCGCACCATAGGTGTGAATGCCGGGTGGATTTAAAGGACATGATCAGACACGAACATCGAGGAAGTGCCCCGCACCCGTCGGCAACCCGTTTTGCTCCGCCATCTTCAGCAGCGCTCACCCTTTCCTGCACACCAGAATGAAGAACAAAAACACACGTCCCTTCTCCTCGGCCAGTTTCCAAACATCTAAACACCACGTCTCCCTTGCAAAGCCAAGCCCGAAGGACACGGTTTCCAGCCTGGGAGAAGAAATCCTCCCCACCCCTGCCCAGTTCGGGTCAAGAGCCGGCATTTCCATCGCAAAACGCAAATCTGAAACTCGGGCGGGGAGAAATGCTTGGGGGTGACAGGGTGGGTGTCGTTGGGGGCAAACAGTCAGCAAAGGAAGACTCAAGGGCTGTGACCCCCCTCATCGCTTCTTCTCGACTGTGCTCTTCTTGCCTGTCTCGGGAAATGCAAATCAGCTACGTGATGGGTGAGAAGGTCCTACGTGTGGGGTGCAGCAGGAATGTCCCTCACGCCTACCTTGGCTTAGTCACAGGTGCAAATGCAAACCTTTCCAAAAAGGGTTGGACTGATCGTGGGTATTTATTTATTTATTTATTATTTACATTTTTATCCTGCCCTCCCCGGAGGCTCAGGGCGGCTAACAGGCATATAGCTAATAAAACAATAAAAACAATACAAAATATTAAAAATCCATCACAATTTATAACCTTTCTAAAACAAGACTATCTAAAAACAAGATGGCAATCCTCTGAACGTCACATTCTTGCCCATGATGCAAAAAAGGTTTTTAGGGCTGTGATGGTCCATGCCCATATACCGGAAATTCCGGGGGTTCCAAGAATTCCAGGGCGTCGATGGTATGCTGATGCGTTGGTGGTATACTGGTGGTGGTGGCGGCTCCTATTCAAAAGCCTGGCGGAAGAGCTCCGTCTTGCAGGCTCTGCGGAACTGTGCTAGGTCCCGCAGAGCCCTGATCTCCTCTGGGAGCTCATTCCACCAGATAGGAGCTGCCACCGAATAGGGTAGCAGCCACTTCACTGCCACCAGTGCAGTGTAGTGGTTAGAGTGTTGGACAATGATCTGGGAGGCCCAGGTTCAAATCCCTACTCTGCCATGGAAGCCTGCTG
The DNA here is from genome assembly GCF_001447785.1 of Gekko japonicus. Taxonomy (NCBI): domain Eukaryota; kingdom Metazoa; phylum Chordata; class Lepidosauria; order Squamata; family Gekkonidae; genus Gekko; species Gekko japonicus. Next base: position 160,565 of record NW_015163105.1, on the reverse strand, counting down.
GGTGACCTTGAGCCAGTTACACGCTCTCAGCCTGCCTGAACAGGGTTGAAGAAGAAGAAGGGAAGAGATTGGATTTATACCCCGCCCTTCACTACCCAAAGGAGTCTCAGCTTACAAATTCCTTTCCCTTCCCTTTCCTTCCCCTCCCCTCCCCACAACAGACACTCTTGTGAGGTAGGTGGGGCTGAGAGAGCTCTGACAGAAAGTGCTCTTTTTCAAGAACACCTTTGACAGAACTATGGCTTGTGAGGATCAAATGGAGGAGAGAAGGAAGTGTGTAAGTCGCTTTGGGTTCCCACTCGGGAGAAAGGTGGGGAAGGAAGGAAGGAGGGAGGGAAGAGAGAGCGAGAGAAAGAAAGAGGGAGGGAGGGAGGGAAGAGAGAGGGAGGGTGGGAGGAAGGAAGGAAGAGAGAGAGAGAGAGAGAGGGAGGGAGGGATAAATAAAAAGAGAGGGGGAGTGAAGGGAGGGAGGGAGAAAGAAAGAGGGAGGGAAGGAAGGGAGGGAAGGAAGGAAGGAAGGAAGGAAGGAAGGAAGGAAGGAAGGAAGGAAGGAAGGAAGGAAGGAAGGAAGGAAGGAAGGTTGGTTCATGTGCAGATTTGTGCACACAAATCATTGGCTAATACAACACCATTCTCTTCATGAGTGTGCACGGTTTTCTGTTCTCCCCATCATACGCAGGGCCTGACTGTAACACCAAACGCCTTCCCCAAGCTGAGGAGGGTGTCGAGACATTCCTCTTGGCTGTTGATTCTGTTGAAGGCTGTTTTGTCTTCACCATCCAGCACTGTGTTTTTTTGTTTTTTTTAAAAAGAGCTGCAATGCTTCGGTTATAAATACAAGGTAAGATGTAAGAAACCAAACAAACAGACCCGTCTCCCTTCCTCTTTTAACCTTAGTAACAAAACACAAATGTAATAACACTTGACTGCAGTCTTTCATCCCGAGCACTTCAAAGGAGCCTGCACAAAACGGGGAAAATTACCCGCCAGAAGCCGGCTGCAGGCAAAGAGAGGGGAGCATATTAAAATGTTCTGAGAGTGCTTCAAAGTGTCACGGACGGAGCGCTCCTCCTTCCCACAAGGCTTCTGCTAGTGTTACTGGTGAGCAGGGCAGAACAACAAGGTGAGTCTGAAGAAGGCCGAACATCAGAGCTCAGCCGCTGTTTGGAAATGAAAACTTGTCTTTTTGTGTGGCTGGGAATGGCCTCCATCCGATAGGCATTCCCAGAACCAGCAGTTGGGATTGTAGGGTTGCCAGCTCCGGGTCAGGAAATACCTGGAGACTTTGGGGGTGGAGCCAGGAGAGGGCGGGGTTGGGGGAGGGGCCTCAGCGTGGTTCAATGCCACAGAGTCCACCCTTCAAAGCAGCCATTTTCTCCAGGGGAACAGACCTCTGTCAGCTGGAGATCCGTTGTAAAAGCGGGAGGTCTCCAGGCCCCACCTGGAGGCTGGCAACCCTATAGGTTTGCCAACTCTGGCATCGGAGGGTCCTGGAGAGTTGGGGGACAGGGATGCCATCCTCCAGGTGGTGGCTGGAGATCTCCTGGGATTACAATTGATCTTCAGGTGACAGAGATCAGTTCTGGAAAGAGCTCACTCAGCCCCACCTCCCTCACAGGGTGTCTGTTGTGGGGAGGGGAAGGAAAGGAGTTTGTAAGCCGCTCTGAGACTCCAAGCAAAGGGCAGGGTATAAATCCAATCTCCTCCTCCTCCTCCTCCTCCTCTTTCACATGAAGCTGCCTCAATGTTAGCGTTGTCCACTCAGACTGGCAGTGACCCAGGGTAGGGGGTGCAACCACAAGACCACTGCCAGAGGAAGTCCGAGTGCAGAGCGGAAGAGAAGTAGTTCAAACACGCTGGGAAAGCGGAATGAGCGAGACAGACCAAAACCTGCACTGTGGTGGCAACTGCCGCTCAGGCGACGTTGCTTCCATCCACACAGCCAAGCAGATGTTCCACGGCCAATCAGAAGCTCTGCTGGGAAAGTGCCCCGCTTAGCCCCACCCACTTTCTGGAAACACTCAGCAGGCATCAGGTAAGACGTCAGAGGGCACCACGTTGGAGGCCCCTGCGACAGAGTTTTTAAGGCAAGAGCCAAGCAGAAGTGGCTTGCCATTTACCTGCCTGTGCCTAGCTTCTTTGGTGGTCTCCCATCCAATGCTAACTAGGGGGTGACCAGTGTTCCCTCTAAACTGAGTTAGTGTGAGCCAGCTCACGGTTTTGTAGCCTCCGGCTCACGCATTTTAGTCTTAGCTCAGGAAGGAGGGCTCCAGAGCAAACTCATTGGTGCAGCAGCCGAATCGCTCACTCGCAACTTTAATGCCAGTAGCTCACAAAGTAGAATTTTTGCTCAAAGACTCCACAGATTAGAGAGAGCACTGGGGGTGACCCTGTGTAGCTTCCAAGATCTGATGCCATGGCGCTGCCTTTGGCCATCCAGGTCTGGGAAGGAGAAGAAGGCACACAACGAGACATATCACCCACGTGTCAATCCAAAAGTAGTGTGAAGAGGCTTAGAGGAGCTCTAAAGCACCATCACTTTTCAGGTGTCCAGGGCTTTTTTTTCTGGGGGAATGTGCCAGAACAGAGTTCCGGAACCTCTTCGACAGAATTCTTCTAAAAATGTTAAAAGGTTCATGTGTTTTCAGTATACAGATTGAAAACCTCATTTTCCTCTTGAGAGTTCCGGCCCGTGTTCCCTCTAAGCTGTTAGCGTGAGCTAGCTCACAGTTTTTCAGCCTCCGGCTCACAGATTTTTGTCTCAGCTCAGGAAGGAGGGCTCCGGAGCAAACTCATTTGTGCAGCAGCCCAATCGCTCGCTCACAGCTTTAATGCCAGCAGCTCACAGAGTAGAATTTTTGCGGACAGGACTCCACAGCTTAGAGGGAGCATTGCTTCTGGCACCTCTTTTCCCAGAAAAAAAGCCCTACAGGTGTGCATAACCTGGGCACCATGTCCACTATTGTGAAATGGATCCTTCTGACAGGAACCGTGAACCTCATAGTAAGAACTCCCAAGCGCAGCGAGTTTTTATTGCTGCTGAAGTTTTCCAGCTACAGTCGAGACGCTACACTGCAGTTATCTGAAACATTCCTATATATAGCAATTTAGCCCTTTTTTGTGGCACTGATTATACATCTGAAGTTATCATCTGCTTCATTTAATGACTGCTGGAGGTGTTTTTTTGTTTGTTTTAAAAAACCCAGATAGTTCATTAATCTTCTCCCAAACAGGCTGGGGCAGAATCCTCCCCCCTCCCTCAATGGTAAGCATTTGAGGAGGGGCTCAGGGGTTACGGATGAAGGGAGCAGGAGAGAATTTCTCTAGGATGCCCAGCGTGACCACTGGAACTCCCCCCAAGACTATGCTGAAGGCCAAGTGGGACCTGTGACTTCACGCCGACACACCGGCTGTCTCCTGGGGATTGGCAGGGCGTTGACACTTGAGATGGCAGGGAGACGTTGTCACGTCTGACTGTTCCCCAGCCAAAAATCTGCTCCTTGAACATTGAACGCTTACAAGGAGTTTGTAGCCTAGCCTTCTCCCTGAGAGGCTACTTTTCTATGTGCACGGGACTCCGTCACAAATTCCTGCTGGCTGGCTGAAGAGGTCCAGTACAGGGAAAGCTTTCTCACTTGCTTCTGCTGCATGTGTAGATTGGACGTCAGCGTGTGCAGTACATGGAGACATGCTGGTTTATACAGAGACAGACCTTTAGGAGGAAGAAGAAGAAGAAGAAGAAGAAGAAGAAGAAGAAGAAGAAGAAGAAGGATTTATAACCCACCCTTCGCTACCCGAAGGAGTCTCAGAGCTGTTTACAATCTCCTTTCCCCTCCCCGCCCCACAACAGACACCCTGTGAGGTAGGCGGGGCTGAGAGAGTTCTGAGAGGAGGAGGAGGAGGAGATTGGATTTATACCTGTAATGTATTCAATAGCGGCCATTGAATGCATGATGTATGTGAAACATCTAATTGACTTGCCATGTTGAGCTTCGTCCTGGGCTAGGATCCAAATCCATCCAATCGCATTGCTAGCCCAGGAAGCACCTAGCCAATCACTTTACAGCAAGTTCCCTGAGCGGGAACGTCTGTGATTGGTCCTTATATGAACAACCGTATTGGCTGGTATTTGTACAGTGGGTGTGGCTACATTAGCCGGGAGAGTTTAAAAGCAGGACAACTGCAATGTAAAAGCTGAACCGTTCTGTTCTGGCTATCAGATGTTGATCCGTGTCGGAGTTGTGTTCGAGTTGAAGAATAAAGTTGTGTTCTTGCTGAATCACTCTCCGACTTCTTTGTTAAGCGAGCGACTTAACAATACCCCCGCCCAAAGGAGTCTCAGAACAGCTTGCAATCTCCTTTCCCGTCCCTTCCCCACAACAGCCACCCACTGAGGTAGGTGGGGCTGAGAGAGCTCTCTCTTGAGGACTGCCCCTGAGAGAACAGCTCTGAAAGACTACTACACAACTACCCGAGAAATACAGCGAATGCAGCTGTGCAAACAAATAAACAGAACTATCTGTCACGCTGTACAAATTACACTAGAGACTTCTGTCTCCTTATACAGTTCTAATTACAATGACGAACACACAATAATGGCAGGTGAGGATGAGAAAGGGTTTGGCCCAAGGCTTCCCAGTGAGCTCTTTTTGTCAGAGCGGGGATCTGAACCTGGGTCACCCACCACTGCATAGACTAATGTCGTCGTGGCAGCTGTGATTTTAAGATACATGCCAGGGCAGTCAGTTTGAAATGGTAGCTGCACCGCCTCCTATCAGCGCAACACCCGTTTATAGGGACGCCAGGTTGCCCACTTTGACAGGCAGCCTCCCTCCTCCGGTATCTGTCGTTGCCCAAGTGAGCTGTAGCACCATACACTGCAACAAGAACGGATAAAAGGAAGTACTTCTTCACCCAAAGAGTGATTAACACTTGGAATTCACTGCCACAGGAAGTGGTAGCGGCTACAAGCATGGATGGCTTCAAAAGGGAATTAGATAAGCATATGGAGCAGAGGTCCATCAGTGGCTATTAGCCACAAGGTATAGCTAGGGACTCTGGGGCAAGTGATGCTCTGTCATCTTGGTGCTTGGGGGGGGGGGGTTAACAGTGGGAGGGCTTCTAATGTCCTGGCCCCACTGGTGGACCTCCTGATGGCACCTGGTATTTCTGGCCACTGTGTGACACAGAGTGTTGGACTGGATGGGCCTTTGGCCTGATCCAACATTGGCGTCTCTTATGTTCTTAACAATGGCTAACAAAAATACTATAGATGAAAACTATGACAAAAACCTTTTGTGTATTTTTAGGCATAATTTTTAAGATCATAGGTTCATCATTGCATAATTTACACGTACCGTACTGAAATACAGAATTTTATCACGCATTCGTGGTTTCATTGCTTACACACGCCATGTGTTCATTGTTTCACACCATGCCACAATAAAAATAATGTCCTAAATGGACAAAAGACATCTAAAGTGCTTAGCACTCACAGAATCGTCCATTAGGAGGAGGAGGAGGAGATTGGATTTATACCCCGCCCTCCACTCAGAGTCTCAGAGCAGCTTACAAACTCCTTCCCCTTCCCCTCCCCGCAACAGACACCCTGTGAGGGAGGTGGGGCTGAGAGAGCTCTGAGAGAACTGACCCAAGGTCATCCAGCAGCTGCAAGTGGAGGAGTGGGGAATCAAACCCGGTTCTCCAAGATTAGAGTCCGCACACTTAACCACTACAAACTGGCTTATTTAAGCAGTTCAAAATGAAGCACAATGTGCTATTATTAGAAATCCTTCAGTAATAACACTGTGTCAGGTGTTTCAATTTTTAATTTTTAAGAATTCAATGATTCTCTGATCTGCGCAATGCTGACATTATAGCTGGCAATTCCGAAGCGCTGGCCACCAAAATACAAGGCAATCCCCCTGGCTTTTTTTCAATACACATTTCAGCTGCCCGCCTTCCTCTTGGCTTGGCCTACGCCAATCAACATTCTATGTTTTCATAGTAAATTGAGACACATCCACCATAAAAAGGAAGGGACCGCCTTCCCTCATATGTTCCCCCGCGAGCACTTTGGTCTGGGACGCAACATCTCCTGGCAATGCCAGGTCCCAGAGAGGCCAGGCTGGCCGCGACCAGGGCCAGGGCTTTCTCGGTGGCGGCTCCTACCTGGTGGAAGGAGATCCCGGTGGAGATCTGGGCCCTATGGGACCTTGTACAGTTCCGCAGGGCCTGTAAGACGGAGCTCTTCCACCAGGCGTATGAGTAGGAGCCGCCACTACCATCACTATTGTCCATCTTAACCTGGCCCTGGAAGAGGGAACATCAGTGGTTCCCGGAGCAGATAATGCTGAGGAATAGAGCAGTGGAAATAGAGCAGTGAAATACGACATCTTGCGAAATAACATCTAGAGCACTTTATTTAGTAATTGGTTAATGTGATTTTATTTGTACTGCAGTGATCTTAAATTATTTTAAATATGTTTTATATTGGCGCAGGCCCCTTTGTAAGCCGCCCTGAGCCCACGCAGCGGGGAGGGCGGGGTATAAATCGAATAAAATAAATAAATAAATAAATAAATAAATACAGACGGAACTCAGTCCTGCCGATTTCATCCACTCACTTTTGTTAGCCGTTTTTGCGGTGTATGTTGTTATCGCACAAGTGAGCAGCA
>NW_015163105.1:136845-153851 GCF_001447785.1 Gekko japonicus | reverse complement strand
CATCAGGAATGAAAGAGGGAGGAGGGGACATCATACAAAACTACGGTGTCACTTCCGGGCAAGTACCTGGAAATGACATCATGGTGTTGCTGCAGCACATTAATGCCAAGGTGGCAACCGTCAGAGACTTCCCTGCGCCAAGCAGCCCCTTTCCCTCTTTGCAGAAGATCTATCTGTGTCACCAGCTGCACCGTGGCACATCTAAGAAAGGGGGGGGGACTGGTTCATGGGATTAAAAGAGGGGACCTCTGCCATTCTGAAGGCAGGGCTTAACTCCGCCTCCTCCCCAGATTGGCTGCAGGGATGCTCCGCCCACGGCCACCCTGCAAAGTTCTGTGTGAGGAGGTCAAAGGGAACCCCACAAGCAATGCTCTTCTCTAAACTGTGAAGTCTTGTGAGCAAAAATTCTACTCAGTGAGAACATAAGAACATAAGAGACGCAAATGTTGGATCAGGCCAATGGCCCATCCAGTCCAACACTCTGTGTCACACAGTGGCCAGAAATACCAGTGCCATCAGGAGGTCCACCAGTGGGGCCAGGACATTAGAAGCCCTCCCACTGTTGACCCCCCCCCAAAGCACCAACAAGACAGAGCATCACTTGCCCCAGAGTCCCTGTCTTTACCTTGCCACTGATGGACCTCTGCTCCATATGCTTATCTAATTCCCTTTTGAAGCCGTCCATGCTTGTAGCTGCCGCCACCTCCTCTGGCAGTGAATTCCATGTGTTAATCACTCTTTGGGTGAAGAAGTACTTCCTTTTATCCGTTCTAACCCAACCGCTCAGCAATTTCATAGAGTGCCCACGAGTTCTCGTATTGTGAGAAAGGGAGAAAAGTACCTCTTTCTCTACCTGCTCTATCCCACGCATAATCTTATAAACCTTGATCATGTCACCCCTCAGTCGTCGTTTCTCCAAGCTAAAGAGCTACTGGCATGAAAGCTGTGAGCGAGCGATTCGGCTGCTGCATCAATGACCTTGCTCTGGAGCCATCCTCTCTGAGCTAAGACAAAAATGTGTGAACCGGAGGTTAAAAAACTGTGAGCTGGCCGATGCTAACTCAGCCTAGAGGGAACACTGCCCATGCCCTGAATGAGTACGAAATTGTGTGGAAGCTCACCCAAGAAGGAGGCGCATGGAGCTATCCAGACAGGGCAGCTGACGTAGCTGAGTTTCTCACGGAGAATCTTAGGAACTGTAGCCTGCGGTCCGTCAGCTGAGCATGAGAAATCCCTACCCTGTACGCACACACGATAGACGCTATTGCAGTTCCCCCGGGGAGAAGAAAGCCACTTTAAGTCTGTAATGAAGACACACCTTCCTAGGTGGAAAGGCATAGAGACATCGTAATGGGAAGCAAAAGGGTGCCTGACTTGCTGTCTCGAGGGCCAGCCGGTGCAGGGGTGAGCCCTGAGGCAAGCATTCATTCCAGTAGCGGGAGCACAGTGGGGAAGTTTCCTTTCCAATCGGTTTTGTCCAGATCTGTGTTTACAAAAGTTTTGATTTGGGGGAGGGAGGATCCCATTTCTTTCTTCTGTGGATTCGAATGGGACACTCTGTTTACAGGGGGAAAGATATCTGTTTGTTACCTCAATCAGCCGCCATCACAATGGGCAGGGATCCTTCTAGACAAGGGTGGGCTAATATCATGCCCAGGCGGAATGCCAATACACAACCAATGCTTGAGATGAACAGACATGTCAATAAACTGACATTCGCGGATAAAGGCTACGACTCCTTCTCCCAATTAACTACCGGTCTTAGCTGCCATCCCAAGAAAACGAGTAATTGCACCTTCTGTACGCCTGACGAGATCAAATAAATGCTAGCAATGCCCACGGAAGGCACTTCGGTGTACTGTAGCGATTAAATCTATAATTATTATAATCATTAAGAACAGCAATGTGTTCAGAGGGTGTTTTTCCACCAAGGTGCTTCGGGCACTGAAACAAAAAATCATTATTAACAGAGCACAGCAATAAAACAGAAAGATCAAAACAGGCAGTCCCGTGAGACGGAAAATCGCTATGATAGCCTGTAGCTCATAACCGATGCTCCCTCTAAGCTGTGGAGTCTTGTGAGCAAAAAATCGACTTTGGGAGCGACTGCCATTAAAGTTGTGAGCGAGTTATTTGGCTGCGACATAAATTAGTTTGCTCTGGAGAAGAAGATGATGAAGAAGAGGAGGAGGAGGAGATTGGAATTATACCCTGCCCTTCACTACCCGAAGGAGTCTCAGAGTGGCTTACAATCTCCTTCCCTTCCCCTCCCCACAACAGCCACCCTGTGAGGTAGATGGGGCTGAGAGACCTCTCTTGAGAACTGCCCTTGAAAGAACAGCTCTGAAAGGACTTGTGACTGACCCACGGTCACACCAGCAGCTGCATGTGGAGGCGTGGGGGAATCAAACCTGATTCTCCCAGATTAGAGTCCGCACTCCTAACCACTACACCAGACTGGCATCCTTCCTGAGCTAAGACAGAAATGCGTGAGATGGAGGCTAAAATACTCTGAGCCAGCTCACACAAACTCAGCTTAGAGGGAACACTGCATAACAGGGATCACGCGAGGTACACTCCTCTAAGTCTGTTGACGTCAGTGGGGTTAGAGGTGCTGTAGCTCACTGGCAGAGCCTCTACTTGGCATGTAGGAGGTTCCCTGGTTCAGTCCCCGGTGTCTCCAACTGAGAAGATCAGGTAGGAGGTGATGTGAAAGACTCTGAGACTCTGGAGAGCTGCTGCCGGTCTGAGTAGACAATACTGACCTGCCAGGGCTCTTTTTGTAGCAGGAACTCCTTTGCATACTAGGTGAGACACCCCTAGTGTAGCCAATCCTCCAAGAGCTTACAGAGCTCTTCTTACAGGAGCTACTGTGAGCTCTTGGAGGATTGGCTACATTAGGGGTGTGTCGCCTAATATGCAAAGGAGTTCCTGCTAAAAAAAGAGCCTTGCTGACCTCAATGGTCCACGGGTCTGATTCAGCATAAGGCAGCTTCATGTGTTCAAGGGTTAACTCTGCCTAGGATCGTACTTTATGGGGTCTCCACTATATCTGTCTGATGGGGAGGGCCAGTTGTCTACTGGGCTGCAACAGAACACCCCAAATCAATATGCGATAAACTCAAATATATAAAGCACACAACTTCATTAAACAGAATACACTGGGGTGGATCCCGTCTCTCTCCTCTACGCCTATTCTACCAGCCCACTGAGCAAAGGCTATTCATTCATTTATTAAACTATTATAGGGTTGCCCAGGGGTCATTTCGTAGAAAAAGAGGTGCAGGAGCTCATTAGCATAACTCATTAGCATAACTTATTTGCATATGCCGCACCCCCTGACATCACCGGAAGTGTGTCAGAAGGCAACACCCACCGCTCAGGCGCCACTGGACTGTTTTGGATTGCTAGCTATTGGGGGGGGGGAACGTGCAGATCTGCCCTCGCAGAGGAGGGAGAGCGTGTACCTGAATAAAACTTGGTCTTAAAGGTGCCACTGGACTGTTTTGGACCGGGGGGCTGGGGGGAGCTCTGCAACTTACCTGGCTGCTTCTTGCTCTGACTGAGGGCTGCTGGGAGCAGGAGGTGAGGCTTGTTGCATGTGCCCGCCCCCTGGGCTCTTTACTGCAGGAGCTCCGCTCCTGTGCGCTCCTGCAGGAAATGACCCCTGGGGTTGCCAGTCTCCAGGAGGGAGATGGCAATTGCCAGGAATTACAACTGATCTCCAGATGACACCGATCAGTTCCCCTGTAGAAAATGGCGGCTTTGGAAAGTAGACTCTGTGACATTATGCCCCGCTGAGGTCCCGCCCCTCCCCGAGCCCCGCCCTCCACAGGCTCCACCCCTAAATCTCCAGGAATTTTCCTACCAGGTGTTGACACCTCTATTTATGCTCCACCTTTTCTTTTGGTTCAAGGTGCAAGTCTTCCTCCAGTGTAGACTCTTCCTCTACCTAGAATGGCTCTTCCTTGGGAAGTCTACTGAGAGGACGGCTGTGCCAGCTCCAGGTTGAGACATACCTGGAGATTTTGAGGGTGGAGTCTGAGAAGGGCGGGGTTTTAGGAGGGGAGGGGCTTCATCGGACTATAATGCCGTGGAGTCCACTTTCTCTCCCCTTCCTCCTCTTCCTCTTCTTCCATTCCAAGTTCTTCCCCATATTTTCCTAGATAATCTTCCGCTTTAAAAATAGATGTAATCCACTATTTTTTCCCTTGATAGGTAAAGCCTCTGGAAAGAACCATCTGTATTGAATGTCATTTTTCTTCAGCAACCATGTTAATTTAGCATATCCTCTTCTTTTTTCCCTAACCTTCCAGGGAATTTCCTTCAGGACTTTTATTTCGGTTTGATCTTTCACTAATGGTTTTGCATTTACTTCCCTCAGTACTTTGTCCCTTACCATCCTCTTATAGAAGCGTACTCGTATTTCCCGTGGAACTTTCATCCGCCTTGCATAGGCTGAATTCATTCTAAATACTTGATCAGACTCTTTTTCCACTTCATCTTCTGTGGAGTCCACTTTCCACTGCGGTCCTTTTCTCCAGGTGAGCTGATCTGTGCCGCCTGGAGATCAGTTGTGATCCCAGGAGACCTCCAGCCACCACCTGGAGATCACAAACCAAAGAGAGAGAGATCATGGGATGGAAGTGGAAAGGAAGCAAACAACCGTGATGTGTAGTGCAAAAAAAAGGGGGGGGAGGTTCTTCACCAACTTGTACATTCTTTTTTCAGTATTCAGTTTCCTGGAAGCAATTCAAACGCCATCAACCCCAACGAACCATGCGTATTGCATCTCGTCTCATCTATACCTTTATCAAAGTGGGTAGCGTTGAAATACCGATATAATGTTAATCCATTTGGTAAACACTAGTCATATCTCATAGTCACATTCATCAAATCCATTAGTGTGATGTACAGAAAGGTATACACGAAATAAAATGCAATATGCACTGTTCGTTGGTAAGGTAAAGCTTCCCTTGCTCGAAAGCCAGTTGAATCCGACTCTAGGGTTGCGGTGCTCATCTCAGTTTCAAAGCCAAAGAGCCAGCGCTGTCCGAAGACATTTCTGTGGTCATGTGGCTGGCATGACTAAACACCGAGGCGCACGGAACGCTGTTGTTGGTACATCATTATTATTACTCGATCCATTATACTGCATTCTCAAAATGCGGCCACTTGCTTGTTTTTCTGTCCTTGTGGTAGTTGTGTGGTACCTTCTCCTCCATTTTTGGGTGTGTGTGTGTGTGATTTCATCAGATGTTGCCTTGGCTGTCATTCCTCCTTTCCCGATCTTGTGCCGTCCTGCAAAATCATTTAAGAGATCACAACCAGAGAGAGAGAAAGAGAGAGAGAGAGAGAGAGAGAGAGAGAGAGAGTCATAATTCAGATTAAGCAAAGGCGTCTCTATTGATCTAAGGCCACTGCAGTAAAAAAAAAAAATAAAGGATTAATATGCCTTCCGTGATGCAATTCTTAATCATCGAAATAGATACCCCACCCAGCTTTAATGCTTGTTATGGTGATTGCATCCTAAATGGTGTGTCACAATTCTTTTCAGTGACTCACTTGTATGTTTAGGAGACTCTTCACAGTGGTTTGGCTTATTTAACATCTGACCTTCCTAATGGAGGTCCTTGAAGGGGCAGATTCATAACGATATTCCCATCTTCGGTTCAGACAGAAGTTAAAAGTGTCTGCTTGTTTAAGAGAAAATACACTATCTAAATTCATTCACGCCTAGCTTCGTGCCTCTTTTCAATGACATGATGGGACAAACGATTAATCCCCCCATTGATTCCTATGTGGCTGCCAGGCAGCTGCCTCTCTGCACCCCCCACTCTCTGACTGGTCAGCTGCAGAGCTCAGTGTTCTGAGGTAAAAAAAAACACCCAACTGTGTTTTTCGGTCATGGTTCTCCAGGTGTGGAATGACTCAGGTTGCCAGCTCCGAGCTGAGAAATACCTGAAGATTTGGGGGGTGGCGTCTGAGAAGGGCGGGGTTTGGTGAGGGGAGGGATGGGACTTGAGTGGGATATAAGGCCATAGATTCCACCTTCCAAAGTGTCGCTTGGAGATCAGTTAACAGGGTAAGAACGTAAGAGAAGCCATGTTGGATCGGACCAATGGCCCCTCCTGTCCAACACTCATCAGTGCCCAAAACCCAGGGGGCCAACAGGAGGTCCACCAGCAGGGACAGTTGTAAGCTCAGGGGATCTCCAGCCACCACCTGGAGGCTGGCAACCCTAGGAATGACCTCCCTCCAGAAGCCTGCCTGAGTACGTCACTCTTGTGCTCGATGGAAACCCAACAGGCCTTTTAGTGGCAGTGGCACCCAACTGGAGATTGTATTCTGGCTGCAGGTTTAGCTGTTCTTGGGCAGATCTTCCCAGAGAAACTCTGCAGTAGAATGTTGGGGGAGTTAAACCTTAAAGAGATAGACTTACCTTCGCTTCCTTGCTGTTTCCCACCGTTTCTGCCTGTTTCCCGTCATTTGCCCTGATTTCCAGGGCAATGGGGGGGTTCCCGGGCAATGGGGGGGGGGGGACCTCTGCAGCCAATCACTGCACTGCATTTGCAAAGGGCATGGCATGGCATTGCATTGCAGGCTTGCAACTTTGTGAGGCTGTTGCTGAAATCCAGCCGCTACCTGGCTTCCCCTGCCCCTCCCCCTCGCTCGGATTGTGATTCTTGTGCTTGACATCGGAGCAGACCTTTGCCACCATGGCACAGGGTGGTGCTGCTGGGCACGTGTAGGATGGGTTCTGCGACCCGGCACTAGTAGGTTGGCTCTGGTTGGGTTCTGCTGCTGGCCACTGGTACAGTGCACTGTTGCAGAAGTGCCACCCCCCAGTCCTGTTGGCTTCTTGGCAGTGTCCCGGTGGCACTGGTTCTGCTGGTTACACCGCACTGGTTCTGCTGCTGGCCTAGCAAACAATACCCTCCCCTTCACGTTCTAATGCAGGAATTCTCTGGGAGAATATCTTCTCTGCTGGGCTTGTGGTGCTATTTTCCCCGCCATTGGAAACAATGGTGGGATGGGGGCACCCTCTTTGGGTGCACCTAGAATGGGACCCCCTGGTCCAATCTTTTTGAGACTTGGGGGTTCTTTTGGGGAGAGGCTCCAGCACCTACAGTTCAAAAGTGTTGCCTCTACCTAAAGCCCCCTTCCCCCCAGGCCACTGAATATACCCTAGGAGCGATTTGCCATTGACTATAATGGCCCCATAAGGTATAATGGAGCCAAATATATTCAGGAATCCCGACTATTTCCTGAATATGATATCAATACCGATCTTGATATTTGGAAATACTCAGGTATACCAAATATATCCAGCTCAGAAAACCCCAAAATCCGAAAAACACAAAATATTTTTCTTTGCACACCCCTAGTTGCCAACCTCCAGGTGGGGTCTGGAGATTTCCTGGGTTTACATCTGATCTCCAGACGAAAAAGATCAGCTCCCCTGGAAAATATGGATGCTTTGAAGGAGAGTAGAAGGTATGGCATTATATCCTGCACAGGCCCCTCCCCAGGTTCCACCCCCAAACCTCCAGGAACTTCTCAATGCAGAGATGTCCCTAGTTGTCGTGGGATTGGGGGGGGGGGGTCACAGTGCTTCAGAACTCCACAAGCACAGCCTGAAACCAAGTGTGGCCCCCCTAGTGTTCCTTCCTTATAACTGACATTCACAGGGATGCTTCTTCTGAACAAGGAGGCTCCATTTAGATACACAAGCTAACAACCAAAGATGGACCTAGATTTCTTCACTATTGCCCATTTCCGATTTTCTGACCTGTGTATTTGACTTTGAAGATGTCTTAAACACATTCTCAACCCTATCGTGACCTCGAGGACATCATCGTAGAGTAGAAATTGAAGAAGGCAATGGCAAACCACCCCTGATCATCTCTTGCCTTGGAAACCCCACGAGGGGCCGCCAAAAGTCAGTTGAGACTTGACCATATTTAACTATTTGGATTGATTGAATTCATAGCTAACAACCAAAGATGAACCTAGATTTCTTCACTATTGCCCATTTCCGATTTTCTGATCTGTGTATTTGACTTTGAAGATGTCTTAAACAGTAGAAATTGAAGAAGGCAATGGCAAACCACCCCTGATCATCTCTTGCCTTGGAAACCCCACGAGGGGCCGCCAAAAGTCAGTTGAGACTTGACCATATTTAACTATTTGGATTGATTGAATTCATACAGCTTTTAATGGCTTCCCTTCGACTTGACCGGTCCATTATCTGGCAGATCCAGCTCTCTATGTATATTTTTTAGCTCAGTTGGTTTCAACCAGAAAAATGTGCTTGGGGTTTTGAAGCAAGATTGGTAGACAACAAAAGGAGACTACACAAGGAGAGGTCATGACGGTTCCAGTCCAGACAAAAGAAGAGGAACAGAAGAGTTATTGAATTAAGAGGGCTTTCTTGGATGCAAACTGTCCAAAGGCAGGATAAACAAACGATTCCAGAATCCCTCGGTGACCTTCTAAATGTTTTTCAGCTCGCTGAGATGCTACGCCTCCCAAGTTTTTAAAAATTAGACTTCATGCTACACGGGAGGTCTGTCAGGAGAGAGCAACGTAAATCCCTCATACGAGAATCAGCAGTGCAGGTGGAGGAATTTCTGGGCCATTTCTTCACCAACACAGTTAATAGGACCCCGGGGCACAAACATTCTACAAACTCCCACTTTCCACACATCTTTTTCAAAGATGTTTGCGTACTCGCTGTTTAGTCTATAAACTGCTGACTTTAAATTTTGAACTGTTCAATAGGCCTATGGCTTGGTGCATGCACAGTGTCAGTATGCGCAGGGTGACTTCCTGCTAAGTCCACTGAATTGCTATAATGATACTGAAAGCATTTACGCAAGCATATCTGTCTATACTTTACCAACACACAGAATGTTAATAATGTTATCCAAGTTCAAACTTTAAAGTACAGAATACAAAAAGTGAAGAAGGTCCAATAGTAATCTTATTCTGCTTGGGGGTTGTATAATTAGTTAGC
The DNA here is from genome assembly GCF_001447785.1 of Gekko japonicus. NCBI lineage: Eukaryota > Metazoa > Chordata > Lepidosauria > Squamata > Gekkonidae > Gekko > Gekko japonicus. Next base: position 144,832 of record NW_015163105.1, on the reverse strand, counting down.
ATGCCAGTCTCTCGTTCGTTATCGGAATTAACCCGACAAATTGATCCACCAACTAAGAACGGCCATGCACGACCACCCACAGAATCGAGAAAGAGCTATCAATCTGTCAATCCTTTCCGTGTCTGGCCGTTCTTATTTAAGGAGAGTGCTTCTACTGTAGCGGCTAAGAAGACATTTTTAGAAATTTGACCCCTAAGTGGGTCAAAAGGGGGGAAATGTGCTCCCCCCATTGATTCCTATGTGGCTGCCAGGCAGCTGCCTCTCTGCACCCCCCACTCTCTGACTGGTCAGCTGCAGAGCTCAGTGTTCTGAGGTAAAAAAAAACACCCAACAGTTACAGGGGACTGCAGAGAGCTAATCACAGTTGAGGAAATCAGGAGTGGCCAACCGCCGTTGAGGTGAAGCAAAGCTGCTTGCCCAACCTCTCTGATGGCTTCCAATACACTCCCCCCACCTCCTACACCTAACAGGCGGTTGTCTGTCAGGTGCAGCCCCACCTCCACAGTGGCTTCTAATACTCCTCCCACTCCTACACCGGACAGGCAGCTGCCTGTCTGGTGTAGGAGAGGAGGTGGGATGCTTACAGCTGCCGGGGAGGTTTGCTCAGCAGAATTGCCTTAGCCTTGCTGCTGGCCCAGCCTCCCCGATGCCTTTAAATACAATCCCCCCCAACACCAGAAAGGCCGGAGTCTGTCAGGTGTAGGAGCAGGGCCAGGGTATGAATGTTTATGGGGAGATAGTAAAGGACATTTCTAGGAGCCATTTCAATGTGTGCCTCCTTCATGAACCTGAAGAAATGTCCACCACATCACCACTCCCTCACACCAACTCCCCCTCAAACTTCTCATCTCTTATTGCCCCCAAGAAAGCTCCTGGCAAACATCAAGCCAGATACACCAACGCTACAAGGAGGAGACAAAGACATTTGCAAATAGTACTCCTGCAGTGCACTGAGCTGCACAGGCCAAGTACCAGCAAGATCACCCTGAGGTGCTCAGAACAACACAGTCTCCGTATGAGCAAAACAATCCAGAAACATAAGTAGAGAGGCCATCACTTTCATGGAAGATAGCAGGAGTTGACGTAACAGACGACTGCTTCTTAAATGGACAGTGCTATGTGGCCTGCTCCAGAGTGAGCTCATCAAGCAGCCTGGTGATCCTAGCACCTGAGGGCAGAACCACTAATGCGGTCTACAGAGAGGTCCTTCAGTAGAGAGAAAAAAAAGTACGTATGTCTCACTTCATTTCTTGCACTACAATCTTCTCTGTTAGAATTCCCACAACAAATGCCACATTTCAAATCTCACAGCATCAGTATTATAACTGGATTTACGGAACTTAAATACCGTAGCGAAGCATGGGTTGCAGGCTAGTAGCATATATGGTGGGAGCAGCAGTGTAAAAAACATGCAAACATCACGGGCAAGCACAATGCGGACAAGGGGAACGGCTCCCAGCATGTAGTGATATAAAGACAAAGGGCAGTATTCGCTGGGAAGTTCTTCTTCCCGAACTCCATCGAAATGACAGGTGACAGCTCACCTGGCCCACGCCAATGACGCCCCGCCTCTTGCTTTTGTATCACCCTGTCCAATGCCAGTTTGAGAATGCACATTTGCCAAGGTCAAGTGCTGGGTACCCCCAAGAAGACGGACGGGGAGATGATGGCTTGTAATGGCTCCTGCCGAGACCCCTCCTGCAGTAAGGCCTCCTGCAGGGGAAGCACAGAAAAGGGGCAGCAATAAAAGTTACAAGGGGAAATACTTTTTGGTGCTGATAAAAGGCTGAGCGGATGACAAGTTTCAAAAGATAACCTTGAGGCGCACCTGCACGTAAAGATTAAACAGCAACCGGCACGTTGGGATTTATAGGGCTTATCGAGGGACTGGTTTCGCTATTGACATTCGTCAAGCCGAACTTTGTTACTGGCTTCTCTCGGTTTAATATTCCATATAGTGCAAGGAGCGTGGGGGGGGGTGTGTGTGGCTGGGTGGACACATCACATCAAAAAAAGTGTTATTTATCTAGGAGGTTTTTACAAGGGTGTTTTATAGTTTGGTGGCCCGAAAGATAAGCAAGAGTGGATATAAAATACTGTTTCCAGGATACACGAATATATCACACACACACACACACCAGGCCTAACTGAGATTCACTTAACTGAATGTTTCCCACCTAGCCAAGTACAGCAAAGCTAGTATATGTGAGGGAACCAAAGACAAACCTGAGTTAGTGTGATAGGGGACATGCAGGTCTAATATACTCCAAACCCAACAAGAATTTTTAAAAAATATATTTCAAGCTAATACTGTGATCTTATCCTCCACAATGGAAGGAAAGACAGAGAGATACCGATAGGAGAGCATATTTGTGTCCATCTAATCTTGCACAAGGTCCGGATCAGTATTCCTTTAAAATCCCCTTGAAAAACCTTGGAGCCATGCAGCTATGATGTAAGGTTGCCAACCTCCAGGTGGGGCCTGGAAGTCTCCCAGAATTCCTGGATCAGTTCCCCTGGGGAAAATGGCAGCACCAGAGGGCATAATCTATGCCATGATACCCTGTGGAGGTCCCTCCACCCTCCACATCCCATCCTCCACAGTCTCCACCCTCAACATGTCAAGGAATTTCCCAGACCAGAGTTGGCAACCTGACTGACGGGGCAGCAACATCCATTACAGCACCAGAACGCCAGTCCCCACAACAGTTCAGAGGACAATCCAGTCCAGGAAGATCTAACAGGCACCCTAAGTGTCCCAGTTCTGAAATCTTTGCATTGTCTGCCTATTTGCCTGCACTTTCAATGCAAGGTACTGAATCTATCCTTTCATGGCCTGAGACCCTCATACCTGAGAGAACATCTCTACCCACATTAGCTGACATGGCAACTCTGGTCAACAACTCTGGGTCAATTTTTGGTTTTAACTTGTAGGCAGTGGTGCAAGGCCAGGCATTTTCTGTAGCTGTTCTTGTTCTTTATGTTACAGTGGGGCCTTAGGTCTCTCCTGGCAACTGGCGAGGGAAGGGGGGGACCTACCAGGAGCAGCAGGGAGGCCCATCCGACATACAGCAACATGTCGATGTCGCTGCCCACGTAACCCAGAAGTGACATCATCACATCTGGGATGTCAAGGCGACGCTCTGGTATTTTGGCAAAAGCTCTATGGTAAATTTGGCTTCTACCACAGTTTTTCCCAAATACCAGAGTGTTGCCTTGATGTCCTGGATATGATGACATCACTTCCGGGTCACGTGGGCAGTGACGTAGACATGCTGCTGCATGATGGATGGATCTTCCTCTTTTTTGGGGGGTAAGTTCTCCCCCGTTGGCCAGCTGATCAGAGGCAGGGAGGTGGGGCTTGTCAGCGGGGGACCCCCCACTTCCACCAGGGGCCAATCTGGCAACCCTAACTCAGGCAGATCCTGAAATTGAGCAAACTTCAGAGGACGGCGGAAGACAGGAAGGCCTGGCGTGATCTGGTCCATGGGGTCGCGGAGAGTTGGACTTGACTGTGTGACTGAACAACAAAAACACGTTAGTAGGTGTGGCTGGTGAGAACCACACCGTTAAATGCCAGCCAAACAGACTTCCGGTTTCTGCGCCAAGGCTGAAGAGACAGCTGACGGTTGTGGCTAGCTGGCAATGTAGGGGGCTTGGATTCAACTAGAGGTTCCCAGTTGCCAACCGCCATGGCTGGGAGAGGGCCAAGACCCTGTTCCTTCTCGATTCAATTAACAGCATTTCCCTCCCCCGTGCCGATTGCTCTGGACTCATTAATTTGCATTGGAAATCTGAATGAGCGCAGGGCAGGAGACAAGCTCCCTATTGTTCGATCCGACGGGAAGACGTAACTTTCCAGACGCAGGCAACATGTCAAGTGGGTGTCTTATGTGGGTGTTCGCTGGAGAGCGCAGACTTAAGTGGGAAGGGATGCAGTTTGGACTTACAGCTCCGTTGGGGAAACAGAAAATATTAACTCCAGGCAGCAGATTGAAATGAAACAATTAACTTATTGTCAGGGAGGCAATAAAATGTCAAGCAAAGGGGGCGGGGCGGCGGCGGTCGGGACTGCGTTACGTTCAACTACATGAGTAGCCCAGGCCAGTGAGAACTGCGTTACAATCTACATATGGATTAGCTTTAGGAATGCTTTTGCGAGACCCCAAAGGTTTCTAGCTCAAAAGACTTTGTTTTGTTTTTTCATTAGCCTGTGCCATTTTTTTTTTAATTGCTCTGGTTTTGATTAGAGGAATAATAACCGTCCCAATTACAAATGAACAGATGTAGGCAGGAAAGGGAGAACACAGGGACAAACGGATTCCGCTTGCATGTCCTGTGTAAGACAATGCTCTCGTGTCCCGGGTCAACAGGGAGGGAGGCAAAGGACAATTTAAAAGGGACATGCAAATAAACAGCCAGTTTCCCCCCAGTAGAATGGTCAATAGGATTGCCAACCTCCAGGTAGTACCTGGAGATCTCTCAGAATTACAAGTGATCTCCTGACTACAGTTCCCCTGGAGAAAATGGCTGCTTTGGAGGGTGGACTCTGTGGCGTTGTGCCCCACTGAGGTCCCCCCCCAACTCCACCTTCCCCAGGCTCTATCCACAAATCTCCATGAATTTCCCAACTCAGAGTTGGCAACCATCACGCTCAATCGTACTAGGGACTAGTTCGCACATGCGCACACATCATTTGCTTCTCGTCGCATCAGTGGCTAGGGATGTCCAAACCCTCTCGTTGGCCGCGTCCAAACGTGCAGCCAGTTTTCGTCTGTTTGCCATCCTATTTAGGGCTGTTCAATGGGTTGCTTCACTGCCTTCCTTTCTGCCAGCTCATCTGGCATTGCACACACCTGTATGCTCACACCGGCCTTGCTGTGCCGCTGCTCCAGTTGCCAGGAAATTCTTCTTACAAGATAGCTATAAAGCAGTCACCAATCATATAAACATAAGAAGGGCCCTGCTGGATCAGACAAGTGGTCCATCTAGTCCACCATCCTGTCTCACACAGTGGCCAACCAGTTCCTCTGGAGGGCCAACAATAGGGCATAGAGGCCGAGGCCTTCCCCTGTGGTCACCTCCTGGCTCTGGGAGTCAGAGGATTAGTGCCTCTGAATGTGGAGGTTCCCCTCAGTCACTACGGCTAGTAGCTACTGATAGACTCATCCTTCATGATTCTACCAAATCCCCTTTTCAAGATGTGCATTCCTGTGGCCATGACTATATCATCTGGCACTTGACTGTGTGACTGAACAACAAAAACACGTTAGTAGGTGTGGCTGGTGAGAACCACACCGTTAAATGCCAGCCAAACAGACTTCCGGTTTCTGCGCCAAGGCTGAAGAGACAGCTGACGGTTGTAGCTAGCTGGCAATGTAAGGGGCTTGGATTCAACTAGAGGTTCCCAGTTGCCAACCGCCATGGCTGGGAGAGGGCCAAGACCCTGTTCCTTCTCGATTCAATTAACAGCATTTCCCTCCCCCGTGCCGATTGCTCTGGACTCATTAATTTGCATTGGAAATCTGAATGAGCGCAGGGCAGGAGACAAGCTCCCTATTGTTCGATCCGACGGGAAGACGTAACTTTCCAGACGCAGGCAACATGTCAAGTGGGTGTCTTATGTGGGTGTTCGCTGGAGAGCGCAGACTTAAGTGGGAAGGGATGCAGTTTGGACTTACAGCTCCATTGGGGAAACAGAAAATATTAACTCCAGGCAGCAGATTGAAATGAAACAATTAACTTATTGTCAGGGAGGCAATAAAATGTCAAGCAAAGGGGGCGGGGCGGCGGCGGTCGGGACTGCGTTACGTTCAACTACATGAGTAGCCCAGGCCAGTGAGAACTGCGTTACAATCTACATATGGATTAGCTTTAGGAATGCTTTTGCGAGACCCCAAAGGTTTCTAGCTCAAAAGGCTTTGTTTTGTTTTTTCATTAGCCTGTGCCATTTTTTTTTAATTGCTCTGGTTTTGATTAGAGGAATAATAACCGTCCCAATTACAAATGAACAGATGTAGGCAGGAAAGGGAGAACACAGGGACAAACGGATTCCGCTTGCATGTCCTGTGTAAGACAATGCTCTCGTGTCCCGGGTCAACAGGGAGGGAGGCAAAGGACAATTTAAAAGGGACATGCAAATAAACAGCCAGTTTCCCCCCAGTAGAATGGTCAATAGGATTGCCAACCTCCAGGTAGTACCTGGAGATCTCTCAGAATTACAAGTGATCTCCTGACTACAGTTCCCCTGGAGAAAATGGCTGCTTTGGAGGGTGGACTCTGTGGCGTTGTGCCCCACTGAGGTCCCCCCCCAACTCCACCTTCCCCAGGCTCTATCCACAAATCTCCATGAATTTCCCAACTCAGAGTTGGCAACCCTATGCACCTCTGGGCTTGCCCTGATGATTTGCTAACAAATTATATTCAGCTGCTAGTTTGAATGGTTTTGCATCAGTACAGCAGCTGGCAGCCTTCAGTATGGCTAGCGAACCCCCACTGAGACATGATCACAGTTAATGGGACTGCTGACTGTGCCAACAGGCATAGGGAGGCCATATATTACTTGGAGTCAAGCCGCGGCAGGGGGTGAGGGGGAAGGCGGCCAGACCCAGGTTGGGAATTTCCTGGAGATCTGGGGGTGGAGCCTGGGGAGGACAGGGAGCTCAGTGGGGTCCAGTGCTGTAGAGCCCACCCTCCAAAGCATCCCTTCCATCCAGGGAACAGCCTGCTCCCTGCCACTCAGCTGTTTCGGGCTTTCTGCAAATCAACAGGGTTCGTGGGGCCGTAGACCATGAACCCATCTGGTTCACAAATGAACCTTTGGTTCATTTTGGTTCATGGGCTCGGCCATGAACCACGAACTGCATTTTTTCCAGTTCATGCCCGTGGTCCATCTAGTCCACCATCCTGTCTCACACAGTGGCCAACCAGTTCCTCTGGAGGGCCAACAATAGGGCATAGAGGCCGAGGCCTTCCCCTGTGGTCACCTCCTGGCTCTGGGAGTCAGAGGATTAGTGCCTCTGAATGTGGAGGTTCCCCTCAGTCACTACGGCTAGTAGCTACTGATAGACTCATCCTTCATGATTCTACCAAATCCCCTTTTCAAGATGTGCATTCCTGTGGCCATGACTATATCATCTGGCAGCGAATTCCACATTTAAACCACTCTCTGTGTAAAGTAGTATTTCCTTTTGTCCATCATAATAAACACTGTGTTTTAAAAAACAAACTTAACGTTCAGTACATATGTACTCCTTACTGACATTAATGGTCATTAAAATAACACCCCCGGTACCTTTAGACAAGCCATTGGGGGGGGGGGGCACACAAAAAAATTGGGATTTTTTTTGGATTCAGATATATGGGGGGAAATCCCAAATTCCAATACTGGTATGGCATTCGGATCTGGGTCCTTCGGAAATCCTGAATTTTCCAGCTCCATTATATCCTGTTGGGCCATTATAGTTAATGAGGAATCTATCTGGGGATATACAGTGGTCTGGGGGGGCTGTTTTTTGAGGTAGAGCCACCAAAATTTCAGCAAAGCTTCTGGTGCCTCTCCTCAAAAGAATCCCCAAGTTTAAAAAAGAGTGGATCAGGGGGTCCAGTTCTAAGTTCCTTCAAAAAGGTGCCCCCCAGCCTTCATTGTTTCCAATAGTGGAAAAAAACAGCAACCCCCCCCCCCAAGGACTCAAACCAGAGAGTCTCAGCAGTTGAATCCTAAGGTGTGATTCCCCCCCCCAAGCCCAGCAGAACCAGATCCATTGTTTTCAAAGGAAGGAGGGGAAAAACATTTAAGAGAAGGCACTGGGTTTTGCTAGGCACTAGTACATTGCGCTGGTACTGTTCAGCACTCTGTACATGCACTAGCTATACTGGGCTTGGAACACCCCGTTGGTTGTATTTGTTGAGCTGGCATTGCCACAGTGTTACTGGTTCTTCTGACCACTTTGTACATGTACTGGTTGTGCTAGGCTTGCAACCCCCA
>NW_015163105.1:136379-136729 GCF_001447785.1 Gekko japonicus | reverse complement strand
AGCACCCCCCCCCCCCAAGGACTCAAACCAGAGAGTCTCAGCAGTTGAATCCTAAGGTGTGATTCCCCCCCCCAAGCCCAGCAGAACCAGATCCATTGTTTTCAAAGGAAGGAGGGGAAAAACATTTAAGAGAAGGCACTGGGTTTTGCTAGGCACTAGTACATTGCGCTGGTACTGTTCAGCACTCTGTACATGCACTAGCTATACTGGGCTTGGAACACCCCGTTGGTTGTATTTGTTGAGCTGGCATTGCCACAGTGGCACTGGTTCTTCTGACCACTTTGTACATGTACTGGTTGTGCTAGGCTTGCAACCCCCCCCCCCCCCGCCTTGGTTTTTTTTGCCTTCCT